>NC_090824.1:112383474-112627733 GCF_028021215.1 Eschrichtius robustus | reverse complement strand
TCTCTGAGGCACCACAAATGAGTCTGGAGATAATCACGAAACATGAGGTAAGTCGGAAAGTAAAAGACCTATATTCTATGATATCACTTATAGGCGTTATCTAATAACTGACACAAATGAACATATTTCCACAGAGAAAGACACTCACAGACTTAGACAACAAACTATGCTCATCTTAAAGGAAAGGTGGGGGGAATGGATAAATTAAGATTAGTGTTACTATATGTATACAAACACATATTATATACATATCTCAAAAAGACCGACCATATAGCAAGGGAGGTCTGCGGAACCCTCTGTAACATTTTACATGGGAAGAGGATCTGTACTTGAATAGACATATATAATGTACAAATGAACCAGATTGTGTCCACCTAGGACAAACAATATTCTAAGCTTTACTCCAATTAAAACACTTTTAAAAACCAAGAAGAAATAATGAGACATAAACTTATGGGGGTTTCTCCATGCACATTCCAATGTAATTTACAACCTAGGAACACAACTTCCAGAAAGGCTCTGCTGCCCTAGTACCCAGATTTGGGAATGGAGAAATGCTGCCTCCTTGAGGCCACTTCCCACAACAGCAGCTTTAAACCCATTGCTAAAGGTCACGAAATATTCACCAAACTTGCAGTTCGGGAAATGACACCTGCTCTCTAAAAAAACTCTGGCGTGGAAAATCGACCAAAAAATTCAAAAGAGGGCAACCTTCCAAGAAGACAATTTCAAGAGTTATATTGTACTCCCAATTGTTTCCTTTTTTTTAAGAGAAAAGAAAACGGCGGAGAAAAATGATGAGTTTTACGAATTTTCAAAGACATGCAAAGCCAAATTACAGAACCCTATCAGCTCACAGCAGCCAGGAGGGCCATTAGCATAAATGCTGCAAACAATAAACGCTAAATCGATTGTGGAGAAATGCGTACCCTCGATTCTAAGTGGGACGTGGTAAGAGCCACTAATGTAAACACAAAGAAGGTGCTTTGAAAAGGGAAACACGGGGCTACCAGTCAATCAATCACACCCACTGCTGGGCCTATCACCTGAGAAAATGAGAATCAAAAAGTCACAGGCTGGCAATCCTGCACTCCAACAATATTTACCATCGCCAACACTTGGAAGCAATGAAAATGTCCATCAACCGAGGAATGCACAAAGTAGAAGTGGTCCACGTACTCAGTGGAAAATTACTCCAATAAAAAATAAAAATCAAATTTAAAAATCCAACTAAAGTAAGGAGACATCAGCTTGTGTGGGTTTGTCCGGGCACACTCCACTCTAATTTATAAGCGAGAAACACCACAGGCCGCAAGGGCTTTTCCCTAGTTACCAGGGTGGGGAACATAGAAGGGCTGCCACCCTCTGGCAGTTAGCTGCAAAAGCAGCTTTAAAGCCTGTGCTAATGGTCATTTCGTAGGAACAAGTACTGCAGAACTGTAAATGAAACCTGCCCTCAAAATGTCTTGAGGGAGGTAATGGCCAAAACATTTCAAAATGTGACACATACTTTAAGAGAACACTTTGAAGAACTAAGGGGTAATCACAGCTTGAAAAATAAAATGGACATGCCTTAAAGGTCAATTTCAACGGATTATGAGGCACACGCGAATTCAACCACAAAGAGGTATCAGCTCACACTTGTCAGAATAACCATCAGCAAGAAAACTACAAACAATAAATGCTGAAGTTGTTGTGGAGAAATGCATACCCTCAACTTCAAGTGGGACGTAACTTGGAAAGGGCCACAAATGAGAGCAGAATGGAGGTGCCTTACAAAGGTCAACATTGAGCTACCGTATGATCCAGCAGGCCCACTCCTCGACCTATAATCTAAGAAGAGAGAATTGGAAAGACACAGGCAGGCAAACCTGCATTGCACAGTATTACAATAGCCAAGATACGAAAGTAACCAAAAAGTCCACCAACAGATGGGTGGACAAAGAAGAACTCCTCCATGTACAGATGGAATATTCGCTAGTGAAAAAAAATGAAACAATGCCATTTGCAGCACCATAGATGAGTCTAGACGTAATCACGCCACCTGTAGTAAGTGAGATAGCAAAAGACACATATCCTATCATATCACTGTTAGGAGTTACTTAAAAATTGATACCAATGAGGATATTTCCACAGAGAAAGGCAATCACAGATTCATTAAAAAAACTTACGGTTCACCCAATAGAAAGGGATGAGGATTGGATACATTACCATATTGGGGTTAACAGAGATATACAAACCATGTGAAATATATAATCACCAAAGACGTACGGAAGACCAGGAGAAGACTACTCAACATTGTGCCATAACCTACGTGGGAAAAGGATGCGAGGAAGAATAGATACACATATATGTGAGAAAGAACCACATCTTGCACACCTAGAACAAACAAACCATTGTAATCAAATTTGCTGGGATAAAAAATAAAAAGTAAATTACAAATATGAACAAGAAGTAACGAGACATAAACTTAAAGGGCTTTTTTCCTGGCACATTCCATTCGAATTTACAACCTAGAACACCACTTCCATTAAGGCTCTGTTTCCCCAGTTACCAAATTTGGTAAATGAGAAATGCTGCCACCTTGTGGCCGTTTCCTGCAAGAGCAGCTTTAAACTCACAGCTAATGGTCACTTAACATTCACAAGGACTCAGGGCTGTAAAGGACGCCTGGCCTAAAAAATTGTGCTGAAGTAGGGTATGGACAAAAAAATTCAAAAAAGGCAAATGTTTCAAGAAGAGAGTATGAAGAGTTAAATTTTACTCACGCCCTTTAAAAAAAAAAGGAAAATGGATAAAAGCTCAACCTCAGGGAGCGTTAGACCCATGCAATCTAATCTACAAAAAGTTTCAACTTACACCCGTCGACTGACCATCAGCAAAAAGTCCACAAACAATAAATGCTGAAGGGGTTTTAAAGAACTGTGTCCCCTCTACCTGCTGGTGAGACGTAAAGGGGTAACAGCCAATAATGAGAAAAGAAAGGAGCTGTGTTGAAAAGTAAAAATGGAGGTACCACTCAATCCAGCAGGCGCACCAATGGACCTCTCACCTGAGAAGACAAGAATCGAGAAGACACAGGCCGCAAAAGCTGCAGTGCAGCCTTATTCACAATAGCCAAGACAGTGAAGCAATCAAAATATCCAACAAGAGGTGAATGGATAAAGAAGAAGTGGTCCATGCACACAATGGAATATTAGCCATGGAAAACGATGAACCGTTGCTCTCTGAGGCACCACAAATGAGTCTGGAGATAATCACGAAACATGAGGTAAGTCGGAAAGTAAAAGACCTATATTCTATGATATCACTTATAGGCGTTATCTAATAACTGACACAAATGAACATATTTCCACAGAGAAAGACACTCACAGACTTAGACAACAAACTATGCTCATCTTAAAGGAAAGGTGGGGGGAATGGATAAATTAAGATTAGTGTTACTATATGTATACAAACACATATTATATACATATCTCAAAAAGACCGACCATATAGCAAGGGAGGTCTGCGGAACCCTCTGTAACATTTTACATGGGAAGAGGATCTGTACTTGAATAGACATATATAATGTACAAATGAACCAGATTGTGTCCACCTAGGACAAACAATATTCTAAGCTTTACTCCAATTAAAACACTTTTAAAAACCAAGAAGAAATAATGAGACATAAACTTATGGGGGTTTCTCCATGCACATTCCAATGTAATTTACAACCTAGGAACACAACTTCCAGAAAGGCTCTGCTGCCCTAGTACCCAGATTTGGGAATGGAGAAATGCTGCCTCCTTGAGGCCACTTCCCACAACAGCAGCTTTAAACCCATTGCTAAAGGTCACGAAATATTCACCAAACTTGCAGTTCGGGAAATGACACCTGCTCTCTAAAAAAACTCTGGCGTGGAAAATCGACCAAAAAATTCAAAAGAGGGCAACCTTCCAAGAAGACAATTTCAAGAGTTATATTGTACTCCCAATTGTTTCCTTTTTTTTAAGAGAAAAGAAAACGGCGGAGAAAAATGATGAGTTTTACGAATTTTCAAAGACATGCAAAGCCAAATTACAGAACCCTATCAGTTCACAGCAGCCAGGAGGGCCATTAGCATAAATGCTGCAAACAATAAACGCTAAATCGATTGTGGAGAAATGCGTACCCTCGATTCTAAGTGGGACGTGGTAAGAGCCACTAATGTAAACACAAAGAAGGTGCTTTGAAAAGGGAAACACGGGGCTACCAGTCAATCAATCACACCCACTGCTGGGCCTATCACCTGAGAAAATGAGAATCAAAAAGTCACAGGCTGGCAATCCTGCACTCCAACAATATTTACCATCGCCAACACTTGGAAGCAATGAAAATGTCCATCAACCGAGGAATGCACAAAGTAGAAGTGGTCCACGTACTCAGTGGAAAATTACTCCAATAAAAAATAAAAATCAAATTTAAAAATCCAACTAAAGTAAGGAGACATCAGCTTGTGTGGGTTTGTCCGGGCACACTCCACTCTAATTTATAAGCGAGAAACACCACAGGCCGCAAGGGCTTTTCCCTAGTTACCAGGGTGGGGAACATAGAAGGGCTGCCACCCTCTGGCAGTTAGCTGCAAAAGCAGCTTTAAAGCCTGTGCTAATGGTCATTTCGTAGGAACAAGTACTGCAGAACTGTAAATGAAACCTGCCCTCAAAATGTCTTGAGGGAGGTAATGGCCAAAACATTTCAAAATGTGACACATACTTTAAGAGAACACTTTGAAGAACTAAGGGGTAATCACAGCTTGAAAAATAAAATGGACATGCCTTAAAGGTCAATTTCAACGGATTATGAGGCACACGCGAATTCAACCACAAAGAGGTATCAGCTCACACTTGTCAGAATAACCATCAGCAAGAAAACTACAAACAATAAATGCTGAAGTTGTTGTGGAGAAATGCATACCCTCAACTTCAAGTGGGACGTAACTTGGAAAGGGCCACAAATGAGAGCAGAATGGAGGTGCCTTACAAAGGTCAACATTGAGCTACCGTATGATCCAGCAGGCCCACTCCTCGACCTATAATCTAAGAAGAGAGAATTGGAAAGACACAGGCAGGCAAACCTGCATTGCACAGTATTACAATAGCCAAGATACGAAAGTAACCAAAAAGTCCACCAACAGATGGGTGGACAAAGAAGAACTCCTCCATGTACAGATGGAATATTCGCTAGTGAAAAAAAATGAAACAATGCCATTTGCAGCACCATAGATGAGTCTAGACGTAATCACGCCACCTGTAGTAAGTGAGATAGCAAAAGACACATATCCTATCATATCACTGTTAGGAGTTACTTAAAAATTGATACCAATGAGGATATTTCCACAGAGAAAGGCAATCACAGATTCATTAAAAAAACTTACGGTTCACCCAATAGAAAGGGATGAGGATTGGATACATTACCATATTGGGGTTAACAGAGATATACAAACCATGTGAAATATATAATCACCAAAGACGTACGGAAGACCAGGAGAAGACTACTCAACATT
This sequence comes from Eschrichtius robustus, assembly GCF_028021215.1. NCBI lineage: Eukaryota > Metazoa > Chordata > Mammalia > Artiodactyla > Eschrichtiidae > Eschrichtius > Eschrichtius robustus. The sequence goes on along the minus strand of NC_090824.1, from coordinate 112,622,209 downwards.
GTGCCATAACCTACGTGGGAAAAGGATGCGAGGAAGAATAGATACACATATATGTGAGAAAGAACCACATCTTGCACACCTAGAACAAACAAACCATTGTAATCAAATTTGCTGGGATAAAAAATAAAAAGTAAATTACAAATATGAACAAGAAGTAACGAGACATAAACTTAAAGGGCTTTTTTCCTGGCACATTCCATTCGAATTTACAACCTAGAACACCACTTCCATTAAGGCTCTGTTTCCCCAGTTACCAAATTTGGTAAATGAGAAATGCTGCCACCTTGTGGCCGTTTCCTGCAAGAGCAGCTTTAAACTCACAGCTAATGGTCACTTAACATTCACAAGGACTCAGGGCTGTAAAGGACGCCTGGCCTAAAAAATTGTGCTGAAGTAGGGTATGGACAAAAAAATTCAAAAAAGGCAAATGTTTCAAGAAGAGAGTATGAAGAGTTAAATTTTACTCACGCCCTTTAAAAAAAAAAGGAAAATGGATAAAAGCTCAACCTCAGGGAGCGTTAGACCCATGCAATCTAATCTACAAAAAGTTTCAACTTACACCCGTCGACTGACCATCAGCAAAAAGTCCACAAACAATAAATGCTGAAGGGGTTTTAAAGAACTGTGTCCCCTCTACCTGCTGGTGAGACGTAAAGGGGTAACAGCCAATAATGAGAAAAGAAAGGAGCTGTGTTGAAAAGTAAAAATGGAGGTACCACTCAATCCAGCAGGCGCACCAATGGACCTCTCACCTGAGAAGACAAGAATCGAGAAGACACAGGCCGCAAAAGCTGCAGTGCAGCCTTATTCACAATAGCCAAGACAGTGAAGCAATCAAAATATCCAACAAGAGGTGAATGGATAAAGAAGAAGTGGTCCATGCACACAATGGAATATTAGCCATGGAAAACGATGAACCGTTGCTCTCTGAGGCACCACAAATGAGTCTGGAGATAATCACGAAACATGAGGTAAGTCGGAAAGTAAAAGACCTATATTCTATGATATCACTTATAGGCGTTATCTAATAACTGACACAAATGAACATATTTCCACAGAGAAAGACACTCACAGACTTAGACAACAAACTATGCTCATCTTAAAGGAAAGGTGGGGGGAATGGATAAATTAAGATTAGTGTTACTATATGTATACAAACACATATTATATACATATCTCAAAAAGACCGACCATATAGCAAGGGAGGTCTGCGGAACCCTCTGTAACATTTTACATGGGAAGAGGATCTGTACTTGAATAGACATATATAATGTACAAATGAACCAGATTGTGTCCACCTAGGACAAACAATATTCTAAGCTTTACTCCAATTAAAACACTTTTAAAAACCAAGAAGAAATAATGAGACATAAACTTATGGGGGTTTCTCCATGCACATTCCAATGTAATTTACAACCTAGGAACACAACTTCCAGAAAGGCTCTGCTGCCCTAGTACCCAGATTTGGGAATGGAGAAATGCTGCCTCCTTGAGGCCACTTCCCACAACAGCAGCTTTAAACCCATTGCTAAAGGTCACGAAATATTCACCAAACTTGCAGTTCGGGAAATGACACCTGCTCTCTAAAAAAACTCTGGCGTGGAAAATCGACCAAAAAATTCAAAAGAGGGCAACCTTCCAAGAAGACAATTTCAAGAGTTATATTGTACTCCCAATTGTTTCCTTTTTTTTAAGAGAAAAGAAAACGGCGGAGAAAAATGATGAGTTTTACGAATTTTCAAAGACATGCAAAGCCAAATTACAGAACCCTATCAGCTCACAGCAGCCAGGAGGGCCATTAGCATAAATGCTGCAAACAATAAACGCTAAATCGATTGTGGAGAAATGCGTACCCTCGATTCTAAGTGGGACGTGGTAAGAGCCACTAATGTAAACACAAAGAAGGTGCTTTGAAAAGGGAAACACGGGGCTACCAGTCAATCAATCACACCCACTGCTGGGCCTATCACCTGAGAAAATGAGAATCAAAAAGTCACAGGCTGGCAATCCTGCACTCCAACAATATTTACCATCGCCAACACTTGGAAGCAATGAAAATGTCCATCAACCGAGGAATGCACAAAGTAGAAGTGGTCCACGTACTCAGTGGAAAATTACTCCAATAAAAAATAAAAATCAAATTTAAAAATCCAACTAAAGTAAGGAGACATCAGCTTGTGTGGGTTTGTCCGGGCACACTCCACTCTAATTTATAAGCGAGAAACACCACAGGCCGCAAGGGCTTTTCCCTAGTTACCAGGGTGGGGAACATAGAAGGGCTGCCACCCTCTGGCAGTTAGCTGCAAAAGCAGCTTTAAAGCCTGTGCTAATGGTCATTTCGTAGGAACAAGTACTGCAGAACTGTAAATGAAACCTGCCCTCAAAATGTCTTGAGGGAGGTAATGGCCAAAACATTTCAAAATGTGACACATACTTTAAGAGAACACTTTGAAGAACTAAGGGGTAATCACAGCTTGAAAAATAAAATGGACATGCCTTAAAGGTCAATTTCAACGGATTATGAGGCACACGCGAATTCAACCACAAAGAGGTATCAGCTCACACTTGTCAGAATAACCATCAGCAAGAAAACTACAAACAATAAATGCTGAAGTTGTTGTGGAGAAATGCATACCCTCAACTTCAAGTGGGACGTAACTTGGAAAGGGCCACAAATGAGAGCAGAATGGAGGTGCCTTACAAAGGTCAACATTGAGCTACCGTATGATCCAGCAGGCCCACTCCTCGACCTATAATCTAAGAAGAGAGAATTGGAAAGACACAGGCAGGCAAACCTGCATTGCACAGTATTACAATAGCCAAGATACGAAAGTAACCAAAAAGTCCACCAACAGATGGGTGGACAAAGAAGAACTCCTCCATGTACAGATGGAATATTCGCTAGTGAAAAAAAATGAAACAATGCCATTTGCAGCACCATAGATGAGTCTAGACGTAATCACGCCACCTGTAGTAAGTGAGATAGCAAAAGACACATATCCTATCATATCACTGTTAGGAGTTACTTAAAAATTGATACCAATGAGGATATTTCCACAGAGAAAGGCAATCACAGATTCATTAAAAAAACTTACGGTTCACCCAATAGAAAGGGATGAGGATTGGATACATTACCATATTGGGGTTAACAGAGATATACAAACCATGTGAAATATATAATCACCAAAGACGTACGGAAGACCAGGAGAAGACTACTCAACATTGTGCCATAACCTACGTGGGAAAAGGATGCGAGGAAGAATAGATACACGTATATGTGAGAAAGAACCACATCTTGCACACCTAGAACAAACAAACCATTGTAATCAAATTTGCTGGGATAAAAAATAAAAAGTAAATTACAAATATGAACAAGAAGTAACGAGACATAAACTTAAAGGGCTTTTTTCCTGGCACATTCCATTCGAATTTACAACCTAGAACACCACTTCCATTAAGGCTCTGTTTCCCCAGTTACCAAATTTGGTAAATGAGAAATGCTGCCACCTTGTGGCCGTTTCCTGCAAGAGCAGCTTTAAACTCACAGCTAATGGTCACTTAACATTCACAAGGACTCAGGGCTGTAAAGGACGCCTGGCCTAAAAAATTGTGCTGAAGTAGGGTATGGACAAAAAAATTCAAAAAAGGCAAATGTTTCAAGAGAGTATGAAGAGTTAAATTTTACTCACGCCCTTTAAAAAAAAAAGGAAAATGGATAAAAGCTCAACCTCAGGGAGCGTTAGACCCATGCAATCTAATCTACAAAAAGTTTCAACTTACACCCGTCGACTGACCATCAGCAAAAAGTCCACAAACAATAAATGCTGAAGGGGTTTTAAAGAACTGTGTCCCCTCTACCTGCTGGTGAGACGTAAAGGGGTAACAGCCAATAATGAGAAAAGAAAGGAGCTGTGTTGAAAAGTAAAAATGGAGGTACCACTCAATCCAGCAGGCGCACCAATGGACCTCTCACCTGAGAAGACAAGAATCGAGAAGACACAGGCCGCAAAAGCTGCAGTGCAGCCTTATTCACAATAGCCAAGACAGTGAAGCAATCAAAATATCCAACAAGAGGTGAATGGATAAAGAAGAAGTGGTCCATGCACACAATGGAATATTAGCCATGGAAAACGATGAACCGTTGCTCTCTGAGGCACCACAAATGAGTCTGGAGATAATCACGAAACATGAGGTAAGTCGGAAAGTAAAAGACCTATATTCTATGATATCACTTATAGGCGTTATCTAATAACTGACACAAATGAACATATTTCCACAGAGAAAGACACTCACAGACTTAGACAACAAACTATGCTCATCTTAAAGGAAAGGTGGGGGGAATGGATAAATTAAGATTAGTGTTACTATATGTATACAAACACATATTATATACATATCTCAAAAAGACCGACCATATAGCAAGGGAGGTCTGCGGAACCCTCTGTAACATTTTACATGGGAAGAGGATCTGTACTTGAATAGACATATATAATGTACAAATGAACCAGATTGTGTCCACCTAGGACAAACAATATTCTAAGCTTTACTCCAATTAAAACACTTTTAAAAACCAAGAAGAAATAATGAGACATAAACTTATGGGGGTTTCTCCATGCACATTCCAATGTAATTTACAACCTAGGAACACAACTTCCAGAAAGGCTCTGCTGCCCTAGTACCCAGATTTGGGAATGGAGAAATGCTGCCTCCTTGAGGCCACTTCCCACAACAGCAGCTTTAAACCCATTGCTAAAGGTCACGAAATATTCACCAAACTTGCAGTTCGGGAAATGACACCTGCTCTCTAAAAAAACTCTGGCGTGGAAAATCGACCAAAAAATTCAAAAGAGGGCAACCTTCCAAGAAGACAATTTCAAGAGTTATATTGTACTCCCAATTGTTTCCTTTTTTTTAAGAGAAAAGAAAACGGCGGAGAAAAATGATGAGTTTTACGAATTTTCAAAGACATGCAAAGCCAAATTACAGAACCCTATCAGCTCACAGCAGCCAGGAGGGCCATTAGCATAAATGCTGCAAACAATAAACGCTAAATCGATTGTGGAGAAATGCGTACCCTCGATTCTAAGTGGGACGTGGTAAGAGCCACTAATGTAAACACAAAGAAGGTGCTTTGAAAAGGGAAACACGGGGCTACCAGTCAATCAATCACACCCACTGCTGGGCCTATCACCTGAGAAAATGAGAATCAAAAAGTCACAGGCTGGCAATCCTGCACTCCAACAATATTTACCATCGCCAACACTTGGAAGCAATGAAAATGTCCATCAACCGAGGAATGCACAAAGTAGAAGTGGTCCACGTACTCAGTGGAAAATTACTCCAATAAAAAATAAAAATCAAATTTAAAAATCCAACTAAAGTAAGGAGACATCAGCTTGTGTGGGTTTGTCCGGGCACACTCCACTCTAATTTATAAGCGAGAAACACCACAGGCCGCAAGGGCTTTTCCCTAGTTACCAGGGTGGGGAACATAGAAGGGCTGCCACCCTCTGGCAGTTAGCTGCAAAAGCAGCTTTAAAGCCTGTGCTAATGGTCATTTCGTAGGAACAAGTACTGCAGAACTGTAAATGAAACCTGCCCTCAAAATGTCTTGAGGGAGGTAATGGCCAAAACATTTCAAAATGTGACACATACTTTAAGAGAACACTTTGAAGAACTAAGGGGTAATCACAGCTTGAAAAATAAAATGGACATGCCTTAAAGGTCAATTTCAACGGATTATGAGGCACACGCGAATTCAACCACAAAGAGGTATCAGCTCACACTTGTCAGAATAACCATCAGCAAGAAAACTACAAACAATAAATGCTGAAGGTGTTGTGGAGAAATGCATACCCTCAACTTCAATTGGGACGTAACTTGGAAAGGGCCACAAATGAGAGCAGAATGGAGGTGCCTTACAAAGGTCAACATTGAGCTACCGTATGATCCAGCAGGCCCACTCCTCGACCTATAATCTAAGAAGAGAGAATTGGAAAGACACAGGCAGGCAAACCTGCATTGCACAGTATTACAATAGCCAAGATACGAAAGTAACCAAAAAGTCCACCAACAGATGGGTGGACAAAGAAGAACTCCTCCATGTACAGATGGAATATTCGCTAGTGAAAAAAAATGAAACAATGCCATTTGCAGCACCATAGATGAGTCTAGACGTAATCACGCCACCTGTAGTAAGTGAGATAGCAAAACACACATATCCTATCATATCACTGTTAGGAGTTACTTAAAAATTGATACCAATGAGGATATTTCCACAGAGAAAGGCAATCACAGATTCATTAAAAAAACTTACGGTTCACCCAATAGAAAGGGATGAGGATTGGATACATTACCATATTGGGGTTAACAGAGATATACAAACCATGTGAAATATATAATCACCAAAGACGTACGGAAGACCAGGAGAAGACTACTCAACATTGTGCCATAACCTACGTGGGAAAAGGATGCGAGGAAGAATAGATACACGTATATGTGAGAAAGAACCACATCTTGCACACCTAGAACAAACAAACCATTGTAATCAAATTTGCTGGGATAAAAAATAAAAAGTAAATTACAAATATGAACAAGAAGTAACGAGACATAAACTTAAAGGGCTTTTTTCCTGGCACATTCCATTCGAATTTACAACCTAGAACACCACTTCCATTAAGGCTCTGTTTCCCCAGTTACCAAATTTGGTAAATGAGAAATGCTGCCACCTTGTGGCCGTTTCCTGCAAGAGCAGCTTTAAACTCACAGCTAATGGTCACTTAACATTCACAAGGACTCAGGGCTGTAAAGGACGCCTGGCCTAAAAAATTGTGCTGAAGTAGGGTATGGACAAAAAAATTCAAAAAAGGCAAATGTTTCAAGAGAGTATGAAGAGTTAAATTTTACTCACGCCCTTTAAAAAAAAAAGGAAAATGGATAAAAGCTCAACCTCAGGGAGCGTTAGACCCATGCAATCTAATCTACAAAAAGTTTCAACTTACACCCGTCGACTGACCATCAGCAAAAAGTCCACAAACAATAAATGCTGAAGGGGTTTTAAAGAACTGTGTCCCCTCTACCTGCTGGTGAGACGTAAAGGGGTAACAGCCAATAATGAGAAAAGAAAGGAGCTGTGTTGAAAAGTAAAAATGGAGGTACCACTCAATCCAGCAGGCGCACCAATGGACCTCTCACCTGAGAAGACAAGAATCGAGAAGACACAGGCCGCAAAAGCTGCAGTGCAGCCTTATTCACAATAGCCAAGACAGTGAAGCAATCAAAATATCCAACAAGAGGTGAATGGATAAAGAAGAAGTGGTCCATGCACACAATGGAATATTAGCCATGGAAAACGATGAACCGTTGCTCTCTGAGGCACCACAAATGAGTCTGGAGATAATCACGAAACATGAGGTAAGTCGGAAAGTAAAAGACCTATATTCTATGATATCACTTATAGGCGTTATCTAATAACTGACACAAATGAACATATTTCCACAGAGAAAGACACTCACAGACTTAGACAACAAACTATGCTCATCTTAAAGGAAAGGTGGGGGGAATGGATAAATTAAGATTAGTGTTACTATATGTATACAAACACATATTATATACATATCTCAAAAAGACCGACCATATAGCAAGGGAGGTCTGCGGAACCCTCTGTAACATTTTACATGGGAAGAGGATCTGTACTTGAATAGACATATATAATGTACAAATGAACCAGATTGTGTCCACCTAGGACAAACAATATTCTAAGCTTTACTCCAATTAAAACACTTTTAAAAACCAAGAAGAAATAATGAGACATAAACTTATGGGGGTTTCTCCATGCACATTCCAATGTAATTTACAACCTAGGAACACAACTTCCAGAAAGGCTCTGCTGCCCTAGTACCCAGATTTGGGAATGGAGAAATGCTGCCTCCTTGAGGCCACTTCCCACAACAGCAGCTTTAAACCCATTGCTAAAGGTCACGAAATATTCACCAAACTTGCAGTTCGGGAAATGACACCTGCTCTCTAAAAAAACTCTGGCGTGGAAAATCGACCAAAAAATTCAAAAGAGGGCAACCTTCCAAGAAGACAATTTCAAGAGTTATATTGTACTCCCAATTGTTTCCTTTTTTTTAAGAGAAAAGAAAACGGCGGAGAAAAATGATGAGTTTTACGAATTTTCAAAGACATGCAAAGCCAAATTACAGAACCCTATCAGCTCACAGCAGCCAGGAGGGCCATTAGCATAAATGCTGCAAACAATAAACGCTAAATCGATTGTGGAGAAATGCGTACCCTCGATTCTAAGTGGGACGTGGTAAGAGCCACTAATGTAAACACAAAGAAGGTGCTTTGAAAAGGGAAACACGGGGCTACCAGTCAATCAATCACACCCACTGCTGGGCCTATCACCTGAGAAAATGAGAATCAAAAAGTCACAGGCTGGCAATCCTGCACTCCAACAATATTTACCATCGCCAACACTTGGAAGCAATGAAAATGTCCATCAACTGAGGAATGCACAAAGTAGAAGTGGTCCACGTACTCAGTGGAAAATTACTCCAATAAAAAATAAAAATCAAATTTAAAAATCCAACTAAAGTAAGGAGACATCAGCTTGTGTGGGTTTGTCCGGGCACACTCCACTCTAATTTATAAGCGAGAAACACCACAGGCCGCAAGGGCTTTTCCCTAGTTACCAGGGTGGGGAACATAGAAGGGCTGCCACCCTCTGGCAGTTAGCTGCAAAAGCAGCTTTAAAGCCTGTGCTAATGGTCATTTCGTAGGAACAAGTACTGCAGAACTGTAAATGAAACCTGCCCTCAAAATGTCTTGAGGGAGGTAATGGCCAAAACATTTCAAAATGTGACACATACTTTAAGAGAACACTTTGAAGAACTAAGGGGTAATCACAGCTTGAAAAATAAAATGGACATGCCTTAAAGGTCAATTTCAACGGATTATGAGGCACACGCGAATTCAACCACAAAGAGGTATCAGCTCACACTTGTCAGAATAACCATCAGCAAGAAAACTACAAACAATAAATGCTGAAGTTGTTGTGGAGAAATGCATACCCTCAACTTCAAGTGGGACGTAACTTGGAAAGGGCCACAAATGAGAGCAGAATGGAGGTGCCTTACAAAAGTCAACATTGAGCTACCGTATGATCCAGCAGGCCCACTCCTCGACCTATAATCTAAGAAGAGAGAATTGGAAAGACACAGGCAGGCAAACCTGCATTGCACAGTATTACAATAGCCAAGATACGAAAGTAACCAAAAAGTCCACCAACAGATGGGTGGACAAAGAAGAACTCCTCCATGTACAGATGGAATATTCGCTAGTGAAAAAAAATGAAACAATGCCATTTGCAGCACCATAGATGAGTCTAGACGTAATCACGCCACCTGTAGTAAGTGAGATAGCAAAAGACACATATCCTATCATATCACTGTTAGGAGTTACTTAAAAATTGATACCAATGAGGATATTTCCACAGAGAAAGGCAATCACAGATTCATTAAAAAAACTTACGGTTCACCCAATAGAAAGGGATGAGGATTGGATACATTACCATATTGGGGTTAACAGAGATATACAAACCATGTGAAATATATAATCACCAAAGACGTACGGAAGACCAGGAGAAGACTACTCAACATTGTGCCATAACCTACGTGGGAAAAGGATGCGAGGAAGAATAGATACACATATATGTGAGAAAGAACCACATCTTGCACACCTAGAACAAACAAACCATTGTAATCAAATTTGCTGGGATAAAAAATAAAAAGTAAATTACAAATATGAACAAGAAGTAACGAGACATAAACTTAAAGGGCTTTTTTCCTGGCACATTCCATTCGAATTTACAACCTAGAACACCACTTCCATTAAGGCTCTGTTTCCCCAGTTACCAAATTTGGTAAATGAGAAATGCTGCCACCTTGTGGCCGTTTCCTGCAAGAGCAGCTTTAAACTCACAGCTAATGGTCACTTAACATTCACAAGGACTCAGGGCTGTAAAGGACGCCTGGCCTAAAAAATTGTGCTGAAGTAGGGTATGGACAAAAAAATTCAAAAAAGGCAAATGTTTCAAGAGAGTATGAAGAGTTAAATTTTACTCACGCCCTTTAAAAAAAAAAGGAAAATGGATAAAAGCTCAACCTCAGGGAGCGTTAGACCCATGCAATCTAATCTACAAAAAGTTTCAACTTACACCCGTCGACTGACCATCAGCAAAAAGTCCACAAACAATAAATGCTGAAGGGGTTTTAAAGAACTGTGTCCCCTCTACCTGCTGGTGAGACGTAAAGGGGTAACAGCCAATAATGAGAAAAGAAAGGAGCTGTGTTGAAAAGTAAAAATGGAGGTACCACTCAATCCAGCAGGCGCACCAATGGACCTCTCACCTGAGAAGACAAGAATCGAGAAGACACAGGCCGCAAAAGCTGCAGTGCAGCCTTATTCACAATAGCCAAGACAGTGAAGCAATCAAAATATCCAACAAGAGGTGAATGGATAAAGAAGAAGTGGTCCATGCACACAATGGAATATTAGCCATGGAAAACGATGAACCGTTGCTCTCTGAGGCACCACAAATGAGTCTGGAGATAATCACGAAACATGAGGTAAGTCGGAAAGTAAAAGACCTATATTCTATGATATCACTTATAGGCGTTATCTAATAACTGACACAAATGAACATATTTCCACAGAGAAAGACACTCACAGACTTAGAAAACAAACTATGCTCATCTAAAAGGAAAGGTGGGGGGAATGGATAAATTAAGATTAGTGTTACTATATGTATACAAACACATATTATATACATATCTCAAAAAGACCGACCATATAGCAAGGGAGGTCTGCGGAACCCTCTGTAACATTTTACATGGGAAGAGGATCTGTACGTGAATAGACATATATAATGTAGAAATGAACCAGATTGTGTCCACCTAGGACAAACAATATTCTAAGTTTTACCCCAATTAAAACACTTTTAAAAACCAAGAAGAAATAATGAAACATAAACTTATGGGGATTTCTCCTGGCAAACTCCATTCTAATTTATAACCTAAGACAATGACTTCCAGAAAGGCTCTGCTGCCCTAGTACCTAGATTGGGGAATGGCGAAATGCTGCCTCCTTTTGGCCGTTTCCCACAACAGCAGCTCTAAACCCACTGCAAACGGTCACTAAATATTCACCAACTTGCAGTTCTGTAAATGACACCTGCCCTCCAAAAAAATTCTGGGGTTAAAAATCAAACAAAAAATTCAAAAGAGGGCAACCTTCGAAGAAGATAATTTCAAGAGGTATATTGTGCTCACAGATTTTTTCTTTTGATAAAAGAAAAAGATGTGGAAAATTGATGAATTTTAGGTATTTTGAAAGATATGCAAACCCAAATTGCAAATACCTATCAGATCACAGCAGTCAGAATGGCCATCAGCAAAAATGGTGCAAACAATAAATGCTGAAGCGATTGTGGAGAAATGCGTACCCTCGGTTTTAAGGGGGACGTTGTAAAAGCCACTAATAAAAACACATTGGAGGTGCTTTGAAAAAGTAAACACTGAGTGAGCAGTCCAACAATCACACCCACTGCTGGGCCTATCACCATAGAAAATGAGAATGAAAAAGTCACAGGCTGGCAATCCTGCACTCCAGCAATATTTACCATAGGCAACACTTGGAAGGAATGAAAATGTCCATCAACAGAGGAATGCACCAAAATGTGGTCCATGTACAAAACAGAATATTAACTCCAATAATACATATAAATTAAATTTAATAATCCAACAAAAGTACGGAGACATCAGCTTTTGTGTGTTTATCTGGGCACATTCTACTCTAATTTACAACCGAGGAACACCACTGGCCGTAAAGTCTGTTTCCCTAGTATCAGCGTGGGGAATGTAGAAAGGTAGCAGCCCTCTGGCCGTTACCTGCAAAAGCAGTTTAAAACCTGTGCTAATGGTCACTTCATATGAACAAGTACTGTAGGGCTGAAAATGAAACCTGCCCTCAAAATGTCTTGAGGGAGGTAATGGCCAAAACATTTCAAAATGTGACACATACTTTAAGAAACCACTTTGAAGAGCTAAGCTGTAATTACAGCTTGAAAAATAAAAATGACTTGCCTTAAAGCTCAATTGCAACGGAATATGAGACATGCAAATTCAACCGTAAAGATGTGTCAGCTCACACCCGTCAGAATAACCATCAGCAAAAACTACAAAGAATAAATGCTGAAGGTGCTGTGGAGAAATGCATACCCTCAACTTTAAGTGGGACGTAACCTGGAAAGAGCCACTAATGATAACAGAATGGAGGTATCTTTAAAAGGTAAACACTGAGCTAACATATGACCTAGCAGACCTATTCCTGGACCTATAACCGACGAAGACAGAATTGGAAGGACACAGGCAGGCAAATCTGCAATGCATACTATTATAATAGCCAATATATGGAAGTAACCAAAAATTCCACTGACAAATGGGTGGACAAAGAAGAACTGCTACATGTACAGATGGAATATGAGCTAGTGAAAAAATGAAACAATGCCATTTGCAGCATCATAGATGAGTCTAGAGGTAATCACACACCTTGTAGTAAGTGAGAAAGTGAAAGACACATATCCTATCATATCAGATATAGGTGTTAGCTAAAAATTGATACAAACGAAGATATTTCCACAGAGAAAGGCAATCACAGATTCATTAAAGAAACTTATGGTTCACCAGATGGAAAGGTGTGAGGATTGGATACATTACCATATTGAGGTTAACAGAGAGATACAAACACATGTGAAACATATAATCACCAAAGACCTACAGAATACCAAGAGAAGACTACTCTACATTGTGTCATAACCTACATGGGAAAAGGATCTGAAGAAGAATAGATATATGTATATGTGTGAAAGAACCATATCTTGCACACCTAGAACAAACAAAACATTGTAATCAAGTTTGCTGTGATAAAAAATAAAACTTATCTTAAAAATACGAACAAGAAATAATGAGACATAAACTTAAAGGGCTTTTTCCTCGCACATTCCATTCTAATTTGCCGCCTAGACCACCACTTCCAGTAAGGCTCTGTTGCCATAGTAACCAGATTTGGTAAAGGAGAAATGCTGCCTCCTTGTGGCCTTTTCCCGCAAGAGCGGCTTTAAACCCACAGTTAATGGTCACTTAAAATTCACAAGGATTCAGGGCTGTAAAGGACACCTGCCGTCAAAAATTGTGCTGAGGTAGGGAACGGACAAAAAAATTTAATACAGGCAAATTTTTCAATAAAATACTATGAAGAGGTAAGTATTACTCACTGTCTTTAAAAAAAAGGAGAATGGATTATGGCTCAACCTCAGGAATTATTAGACTCATGCAATCTAATCAACAAAAAGGTTTCCAATCACACAGGTCGACTGACCATCAGCAAAAAGTCTACAAACCATAAATGCTGATGCGGTTGTAGAGAATTGTGTATCCTCTAGCTGCTTGTGAGATGCAAAGTGGTTAACAGCCAGTAATGAGAACAGAAAAGAGCTGTGTTTAAAAGTAAAAATGGAGGTACCATTCAATCCAGCAGGCGCACCATTGGACCTCTCACCTGAGAAGACAAGTATCGAGAAGACACAGGTTGCAAAAGCTGCAGTGCAGCATTATTCACAATAGCCAAGGCAGTGAAGCGATAAAAATGTCCATCAACAAGTGAATGGATATAGAATAAGTGGCCCAGGTACACAATGGAATATTAGCCATGGAAAACAATGAAACCCTGCTCTTTGAGGCACCACAAATGAGCCTGGAGATAATCACAAATCATGAGGTAAGTCAGAAAGCAAAAGACTTATATCCTATGATATCACTTATAGGCGTTATCTAATAACTGACACAAATGAACACAATTCACAGAGAAATACACTCACAAACTTAGAAAACCAACTTTGCTCATCTAAAGGGAAAGGTGGGGGGAATGGATAAATGAAGATTAGTGTTACTATATGATATGGATATGATCCAAATACATATTATATACATATTACAAAAAGACCGACCATATAACAAGGGAAGTCTACAGAACACTGTAATAATTTACATGGGAAGAGGATCTCTACATAAATAGATATAAATAATGTGTAAATGAACCAGAGTTTGTACACCTTGGACAAACAACATTCTAACCATTACCCTGATTTAAAAAATTAAAACAACGAAAAAGAATTAATCAGATATAAACTTATGGGGCGTTTTCCAGCCCATTCCATTCAAATTTACAACCTAGGAAAACGACTTCCAGAACGGCTCTGCTGCCCTAGTAACCAGATTTGGTAATGGAGAAATGCTGCTGCCTTGTGGCCGTTTCGAACAACAGCAGCTTAAACCTAGTGCTAATGGTCCCTAAATATTCACACTCATTGCAGGCCTGTAAATGACACCTACATTTCAAAACAATCCTGGGGTTGAAAATTGACCAAAAAATTCAAAAGAGGGCAACGTTCCAGGCAGACACTTTCAAGACGGATATTGTACTCACACTTTTTTTTCTTTTTTCTTTTAACAGAAAAGAAAAAGGTGTGGAAAAATGATGAATTTTAGAATATTTAACGACATGCATACCCATATTACAAATACCTATCAGCTCACAGCAGTCAGAATGGCCATTAGCAAAAATTCTGCAAAAAATAAATGCTGAAGGGATTGTGGAGAAATGCGTACCCTCGGTTGTAAGGGGGGGCATGTTAAGAGCCACTAATGAAAACACAATGTGGGTGCTTTGAAAAGGGAAACATTGAGCTACCAGTCAATCAATCAAAACCACTGCTGGACCTATCACCTGAGAAAATGAGAATCAAAAAGTCACAGGTTGGCAATCCTTCACTCCAGCAATATTTACCATAGCCAACACTTGGAAGCAATGAAAATGTCCATCAACCGAGGAATGCACCAAGAAGAAGTGGTCCATGTACACAATGGAATGTTACTCCAATACTAAATATAAATTAAATTAAAAAAAAAAACAAACAAAAGTAAGGAGACATCAGCATTTGTGGGTTTATCCGGGCACATTGCACTCTAATTTATAACCGAGGAACACCGCAGGCCGGAAGGTCTGTTTCCCTAGTTACCAGAGTGGGGAAGGTAGAAAGGCTGTCGCCCTCTGGCCGTTACCTGCAAAAGCAGCTTTAAAGCCTGTGCTAATGGTCACTTCATATGAACAAGTAATGCAGGGCTGTAAATGAAAACTGCCCTCAAAATGTCTCGAGGGAGGTAATGGCCAAAAATTTTCAAAATGTGACACATACTTTAAGAAAACACCTTGAAGAACTAAGCTGTAATCACTGTTTGATAAATAAAAAGGACATGCTTTAAAGCTCAATTTCAACAGATTATGGGACACATAAAAATTCAACCACAAAGTGGTATCAGCTCACACCTGTCAGAATAACCCTCAGCAAGAAAACTACAAACAATAAATACTGAAGGTGTTTTGGAGAAATGCATACCCTCAACTTTAATTTGGACGTAACCTGGAAAGAGCCACTAATGAGAACTGAATGGTGGTGCCTTTAAAACGTACACACTGAGTTACCATATGATACAGCAGGCCCACTCCTTGGACTATAACATAAGAAGATAGAACTGGAAAGACACAGGCAAGCAAATGTGTATTGCAGCAGTATTACAATAGCCAAGACATGGAGACAACCAAAAAGTCCATCAAGCGGTGCATGGCCAAAGAAGAACTGGTACACGTACAGATGGAATATTAGCCAGGGAAAAAAATAAAACAATGCCATTTGCAGCACCATGTATGATTCTTGAGGTAATCATGCAAATTGTCCTAAGTCAGAAAGCAAAAGACACATATCCTATAATATCACTTATAGGTCTTAGCTAAAAATTGATACCAATGAAGATATTTCCACAGAGAAATGCAATCACAGATTCACTAAACTAACTTATGGTTCACCAAATGGAAAGGTGTGCGGATTGGATACATTAGGATATTGGGGTTAACATAGATATAGAAACAAATGTGAAATGTGTAATCACCAAAGACCTACGTAATACCAAAAGAAGATTACTCAACATTGTATCATAACCTACATGGGAAAATGATCCAAAGAAGAATAGATATATGTATATGCTTAAAAGAACCACATCTTGCACACCTAGAAGAAACAAAACATTTTAATCAAATTTACTCTGATAAAAAATAAAAATTAAATTAAAAAAAGAACAAGAAGTAATGAGAAATAAACTTAAGGGGCTTTTTGCTGGCACATTGCATTCTAATTTACAACCAGAACATGACTTCCATTAAGGCTCTGTCATCACTAATAAAGCAGCTTTATAATCAATGTTGAAGGTAGCTTAAAAGAAGTCTCACTAATTATTGATAGTAACAAGAAAACAAAGGAAAGTAAAAATCTCACTGCAAAAAGTATACATAGAGTAAGTCAAGGTAGATCAAACACTTATTAAACTTCTGTAAAGAATAAAAGACAACAGTAGTATGTTTTTTTTAAAAAGAGAGGGCCCAAATAAATCTGAAATGAAAGAGTTGATGTTACAACAGACCCCACAGAAATACAAAGTATCCTAAGATACACACAGGGTAACTCAGGGCTCAGACTGGACAGAGCCCACTCTCCAGTCCCCTGTACATGACTTACAGGAGCCTCAGGAACTGAGGAGGGGGTCCCTGAGGAGAGGCTCAAGATAGAATATGGTAGGCATTAACATGGCTCCATTCATTTTAAACATGCCTGAACTACATTCACACGAGATGATTTTGTCCTGTATGTACATCGGCACCTCTAGTCGGAACTGCAGATCTTTGACTTCACCACCTCTACTGACAGCATTAGCTTCACCTGCTGTGGACCGTCTCCTATAGGATTTCTAAAACCACAAAGCATCGAAGCTTCACAGGACCCAGAGTCTGTACGACTCCACGCAGAGTCTCAGAGTCTCAACTCCACTCAGATACTCCACTCTTGGAGGGCACACACAAAGTAGTGAGCACATCAGAACCCAGGGGAAGGAGCAGTGACCCCGTAGGAGAATGACCAGAACTACCTGATAGTTTTAGAGGGACTCCTGCAGAGGCAGGTGGTAGCTGTGGCTGTGGCTCACCGTGAGGACAATGACACTGGCAGCAGAAGTTCTGGGAAATACTCCTTGGTGTGAGCCCTCCCAGAGTCCGCCATTAGCGCCACCAAGAGCAAGGTAGGCTCCAGTGTTGGGTCACCTCAGGCGAAACTACCAACAGGGAGGAAACCCAGCCCCATGCATCAGCAGATAAGTGGATTAAACATTTTATTAAAGTTTTATTTAATCTGCAGACAAGCAGATTAAAGCTTTGCCCACCAAAGCAACACCCAGCTCTACCCACCACCAGTCCCTCCCATCAGGAAGCTTGCACAAGCCTCTAAGATAGACTCATCCACTGGAGAGCAGAAAGCAGAAGCAAGAAGAACTACAATTCTGCAGCCTGTGGAAGGAAAACCACATTCACAGAAAGATAGACAAAATGAAAAGGCAGAGGACTTTATACCAGATTAAGGAACAAGATAAAACCCTAGGAAAAAAAAACGAAATGAGGTGGAGATAGGGAACCTTCCAGAAAAAGAATTCAGAATAATGATAGTGAACATGATCCAAGACCTTGGCAAAAGAATGGAGGCAAAGATCGAGAAGATGCAAGAAATGCTTAACAAAGACCTAGAAGAATTAAGGAGCAAACACCTAGAAGAATTAAAGAACACACAAACAGAGGTGAACAATATAATAACTGAAATGAAAAATACACTAGAAGGAATCAGTAGCAGAATAACTGTGGCAGAAGAACGGATAAGTGACCTGGAAGACAGAAAGGTGGAAATCACTGCCATGGAACAGAATAAAGAAAAAGAATGAAAATAAATGAAGACACCTTAAGAGTCCTCTGGGACAACATTAAACGCAACAACATTCACATCATAGGGGTCCCAGAAGGAGGAGAGAGAGAGAAAGGACCCGAGAATACATTTGAAGAGATTATAGTCGAAAACTTCCCTAGCATGGGAAAAGAAATAGCCACCCAAGTCCAGGAAGTGCAGAGAGTCCCAGTCAGGATAAATCAAAGGAGAAAAATGCCAAGACACATAGTAACCAAATTGACAAAAATTGAAGACAAAGAAAAATTATTGAAAGCAACAAGGGAAAAATGACAAATAACATACAAGGGAACTCCCATAAGGATAACAGCTGATTTCTCAGCAGAAAATCTACAAGCCAGAAGGGAGTGGCATAAATTTAAAGTGATGAAAGGGAAGAAGCTACAACCAAGAGTACTCCACCCAGCAAGGATCTCATTCAGATTTGACAGAGAAATCATAAGCCCTACGGACAAGCAAAAGCTAAGAGAATTCAGCACCATGAAACCAGCTCTACACCAAATGCTAAAGGAACTTCTCTAAGTGGGAAACACAGGAGAAGAAAAGGACCCACCAAGACAAACCCATAACAATTAAGAAAATAGTAATAGGAACATACATATCAATAATTACCTTAAACGTGAATGGATTAATTTTCCAACTAAGAGACACAGGCTCTCTGAATGGATACAAAAACAAGACCCATATATATGCTGTCTACAAGAGACCCATTTCAGACCTAGGGACACATACAGACTGAAAGTGAGGCGATGGAAAAATATATTCTATGCAAATGAAAATCAAAAGAAACCTGGAGTAGCAATACTCATATCAGATAAAATAGACTTTAAAATAAAGAATGTTACAAGAGACACGGAAAGACACTACATAATGGTCAAGGGATCAATCCAAGAAGAAGATATAACAATTATAAATATATATGTGCCCAACATAGGAGCACCTCAATACATAAGGCAACTGCTAACAGCTATAAAAGAGGAAATCAACAGTAACACAATAATAGCAGGGGACTTTAACAGCTCACTTACACCAGTGGAGATCATCCAGACAGAAAATTAATAAGGAAACACAAGCTTTAAATGACACAATAGACCAGATATAGTTAATTGATATTTATAGGACATTCCATCCAAAAACAGCAGATTACACGTTCTTCTCAACTGCACACGGAACATTCTCCAGGATAGATCACATCTTGGGTCACAAATAAAGCCTCAGTTAATTTAAGAAAACTGAAATCATATCAAGCAGCTGTTCCGACCACAATGCTATGAGATTAGAAATCAATAACAGGGACAAAACCGTAAAAAACACAAACACATGTAGGCTAAACAATACGTTACTAAATACCCAAGAGATCACTGAAGAAATAAAAGAGGGAATCAAAAACTACCTAGAGACAAATGACAACAAAAACACGATGATCCAAAACCTATGGGATGCAGCAAAAGCAGTTCTAAGAGGGAAGTTTATAGCAATACAAGCCTACCTCAAGAAACAAGAAAAATCTCAAATAAACAATCTAACCTTACACCTAGAGGAACTAGAGAAAGAAGAACAAAACCCAAAGTTAGTAGAATGAAAGAAATCATAAAGATCAAAGCAGAAATAAATGAAATAGAAGCAAAGAAAACGAAAGCAAAGATCAATAGAACTAAAAGCCGGTTCTTTGAGAAGATAAACAAAAATGATAAACCTTTAGCCAGACTCAAGAAAAAGAGGGAGAGGAATCAAATCAACAAAATTAGAAGTGAATAAGGAGAAGTTACAACAGACACCACAGGAATACAAAGCATCCTAAGAGACTACTACAAGCAACTCTGTGCCAATAAAATGGACAACCTGGAAGAAATGGACAAATTCTTAGAAAGGGATAAACTTCCAAGACTGAACCAGGAAGAAATAGAAAATATGAACAAACCTATCACAAGCAATGAAATTGAAACTGTGATTAAAAATCTTCCAACAAACAAAAGTTGAGAACCAGATGGCATCACAGGTGAATTCTGTCAAACATTTAGAGAAGAGCTAACACCCAACCTTCTCAAATTCTTCAAAACAATTGCAGGGGAAGGAACACTCCCAAACTCATTGTATGAGACCACCGTTAACCTGATACCAAAACCAGACAAAGATACTACAAGGAAAGAAACTTATAGACCAATATCACTGATGAATATAGATGTAAAAATCCTCAACAAAATACTAGCAAATAGAATCGAACAACACATTAAAAGGATCATACACCATGATCAAGTGGGGTTTATCCCAGGGATGCAAGGATTCTTCAATATACACAAATCAATGTGATACACCATATTAACAAATTGTAGAATAAAACCATATGATCATCTCAATAGATGCAGGAAAAGATTTGGAGAAAATTCAACACCCATTTATGATAAAAACTCTGCAGAGTGTGGGCATAGAGGGAAACTACCTCAACATAATAAAGGCCATATATGACAAACCCACAGCAAACATCATTCTCAATGGTGAAAAACTGAAAACGTTTCCTCTAAGATCAGGAACAAGACGAGGATGTCCACTCTCACCACTACTATTCAACATAGTTTTGGAAGTCCTAACCATGGCAACCAGAGAAGAAAAAGAAATAAAAGGAATACAAAAAGGAAAAGAAGAAGTAAAATTGTCACTGTTTGCAGATGACATCATATCATAGATAGAGAATCCTAAAGATGCCACCAGAAAACCACTGGAGCTAATCAATGAATTTGGTAAAGTTGCAGGATACATAATTAATGCACAGAAATTGCTTGCATTCCTATACACTAACAATGAAAGAACAGAAAGAGAAATTAAGGAAACAATCCCATTACCACTGCAACAAAAATAAAATACCTAGGAATAAACCTACCTAAGGAAGTAAAATACCTGTACTCAGAAAACTATAAGACACTGATGAAAGAAATCAAAGATGATATAAACAGATGGAGACATGTACCATGTTCTTGGATTAGAAGAATCAATATTGTGAAAATGACTATACTACCCAAAGCAATCTACAGATTCAATGCAATCCCTATCAAAATACCTTTGGCGTTTACTACAGAACTAGAAAAAAAAATCGTAAAATGTGTAGGGAGACACAAAAGACCCCAGAGAGCCAAAGCAGTCTTGAGGGGAAAAAAAAAGAGCTGGAGGAATCAGACTTCCAGACTTCAGACTATATTACAAAGCTACAGTAATCAAGATAATATGGTACTGGCACAAAAACACAAATATAGATCAATAGAACAGGATAGAAAGCACAGAGATAAACCCACGTACCTATGGTCCACTAATCTATGACAAAGGAGGCAAGGGTATACAATGGAGAAAAGACAGTGTCTTCAGTAAGTGGTGCTGGGAAAACTGGACAGCTACATGTAAAAGAATGAAATTATGACACTCCCTAACACCATACACAAAAATAAACTCAAAATGGATTAGAGACCTAAATGTAAGACCAGCCACTATAAAACTCTTAGAGGAAAACATAAGCAGAACAGTCTATGACATAAATCACAGCAAGATCCTTTTTGACCCACCTCCTAGAGAAATGGAAATAAAAACAAAAATAAAAAAAATGGGACTTAATGAAATTTAAAATCTTTTGCACAGTAAAGGAAAACATAAGCAAGATGAAAAGACAACCATCAGAATGGGAGAAAATATTTTCAAATGAAGTAAATGGCAAAGGATTAACCTCCAAGGAGCAGCTCCTGTAGCTCAATATCACAAAACAAAACAACCCAATCCAAAAATGGGCAGAAGACCTAAATAGACATTTCTCCAAAGAAGATATACAGGTTGCCAACAAACACATGAAAGGATGTTGAACATCACTAATTATTAGAGAAATGCAAATCAAAACTACAATGAGGTATCACCTCACACCAGTCAGAATGGCCATCATCAAAAAATCTACCAACAATAAATGCTGGAGAGGCATTTATTGGAGAAAAGGGAAGGCTCTTGCACTGTTGGTGGGAATGTAAATTGATATAGCCACTAGGGAGAATGGTATGGGGGTCCTTAAAAACTAAAAATAGAACAACCGTACAAGCCAGCAATCCCACTACTGGACATTTACCCTGAGAAAACCATAATTCAAAAAGAGTCAAGTACCACAATGTTCATTGTAGCTCTATTTACAATAGCCAGGTCATGGAAGCAACCTAAATGCCCATAGACAGACAAATGGAAAAGATATGGTACATATATAAAATGGAATATTACTCAGCCATAAAAAGGAACGAAATTGGGTCATTTGTAGAGACGTGGCTAGATCTAGAGACTGTCATACAGAGTGAAGTAAGTCAGAAAGAGAAAAACAAATATCATATTTAAGCGCATACATGTGGAACCTAGAAAAATGGTACAGATGAACCGGTTTGCAAGGCAGAAATAGAGACACAGATGTAGAGAACAAATGTATGGACACCAAGGGGGGAAAGTGGCAGGGTGGTAGTGGTGGGATGAATTGCGAGCCTGGGGTTGACATATATACACTTATATGTATAAAATAGATAACCAATAAGAACCTGCTGTATAAAAAAATGAATAAAATAAAATTAAAAATTAAAACATGAATAATATTTTTAAAAAATAAAACAGAAAAAAAGTTATTTCCTTCCCATAGACGTATTTATATGAATGAATTATTTCCATGCTTATATCTATAAATACAAAAAGAGGAATAAAACCTACCTTGAAACAAAAAAGAAAAAAAAAAAAAAAAAACAGAACCCACTGGTCATACAGAGGAAAACCCTATCAGGGCACTTGCTCCAGTGGTAAACAATTCTGAAGTTGGTCAGAGGTGGGGAATCGTCTCCATGCAGCCAGCAGCCCCCCCCCGCAAGGAGCGTCCTCATTGCAAAGCTGGGGGACCGTGAGGAGGCGTCTCTGAGTAAACGTGAGCTGAGCCCCAGGCCAGCTGCTGCTGAACTTTTCCCACCCTTCCCAGGTAAAACACCTGAATGTGTGCAAAGACTTTAAAGCCTAGAGGAAGGGGCTTGGAGTCACACCAGCGACAGCACGCAGGACAACTTGGTGCCTGCAGGCCAGCCAGGATGGTCCTGGACCCAGGCGCTCTTCTGGAAGCTTTCCATTTCCCTGCCTGAGGTACCCCTCCTGTCCCGGCCCCCCCTGCTTTTTTCCTTCCTCACCTCTGCCCGGGGAGAAATTCCATCAGCAGGTATGGGTGACACATCCTCTTCTTTAGCAGGTGGCAGCCCGGCAACTCCTGCAGAAAGTCCAGCAGAGCCCCACTCACACGGGGCCACTCATAGAGCCGTGGGCGCTACTCCCTCCCACCAGCAAAACCCCGAGACTGCTGACGGGGCAGAGAATATGGCGTCGGGCACAGCTGCAGAGGCTTTTGTTGCCTGGAGCGGTGTTTATATTGACCTCAACCCAGGCACACCTGGGAAGGGCTGGCTGGCAGGGTCAGGCTGCCCAGGTCAGCCAATCCTCGCCCCTCAGGGGCTCAGAGTTGCAGAAAATGGGCTTTGCTGCACCGGCCAGGTCCAAGGAACAGATGTAGGGTCCCGAGAGTCAGGATAGACAAGGGGCGGCAGCCCTGGCTTGTTTTCTAATCATTTTATCTGGTCCATGAGTGGGAGACAACTTCAAGAAGACCCTCTCCTAATGAGAGGAACCCAGGAGTCAGGGAGAGGAGGGTTGGTGGATGGAGACAGAGGCCTGGTGCCCTGGCTGCAGTGGGAGCCCCTGGAAGACCAGGCAGAGGGAGGCCGCACAGAGAGAAGCCTAGGCTCACAGACCTGTCGGAGCTGATGTTTGTTAGTTCAAGCCCTGCTCTGAGGTGCTCTGTGTCAGCTCTGAGCGACAGGTGTGCTGGGGGTGCTCTGCAATGAGGGCTATGTGCACGGTTCCTGTGTGCCCAGCCCTGCCGGGGTACCTGTCCAGGGGAGCTCCATATCCAGGGAGGGGCCTGCCCACGAGAGCCCCGTGAGTTGCTGGGTACATGCCCAGGTGAGCTCCATATCCTGGGAGGGGCCTGACCAGAGAGCCCCGTGGGCTGCTGGGTACCTGCCCAGGTGAGCTCCATATCCTGGGAGGGGCCTGACAATGAGAGCCCCGTGTGCTGCTGGGTACCTGCACAGGTGAGCACCACATCTTGGGAGGGGCCTGACCATGAGAGCCCCGTGGGCTGCTGGGTACCTGCCCAGGTGAGCTCCATATCCTGGGAGGGTCCTGACAATGAGAGCCCCGTGTGCTGCTGGGTACCTGCACAGGTGAGCACCACATCTTGGGAGGGGCCTGACCATGAGAGCCCCGTGGGCTGCTGCGTACCTGCCCAGGTGAGTTCCATATCTTGGGAGGGGCCTGACCATGAGAGCCCCGTGGGCTGCTGGGGCAGGACAGTCAGTGAAGCCACAGAGGATATACATCCAGTAGTTCCTAATTCCTATACCCTGCTGGTCATTCTGCCATCCACCAGGACATGGTATTCTGTATTAGACTTCAATGATTCCTTCTTCTGTATTCCATTAGTCCCAGAGTCACAAGAAATTTTGGCTATGAGTGGCAGGACTCAACGTACAACAAAAACAATACTGCTGGGCCGTCCTGCCCCAGGGGTTCAAAAATTCCCACACCATCTTTGGGGAAACATTAGCTAAAGCCCTAAAAGATCTACCTCGGGAGAAGGGAACCCTCCTTCAATATGCAGACGACATTCTGATCGCCAGCCCTACTAAGGAGGCCTCTGGACTACCTAGCCAATACAAGATAGAAGGTGTCCAAGAAAAAGGCTCAAATATCACAGACTAAGGTGACCTGCCTGGGCTTCATTCTCACAGAAGATCGGAGAAGCCCATCCCAGGAAAGGGAAGAAGCCATTTTCAGCCTCACCCTTCCTAAAACTAGAAGACAGCTTAGGGGTTCCTGGGGAGACCGGGGTTTGCTGCATCTGGATCCCTAACTACAGTCTAATACCTGGGCCTCTATATGAAACACTGAAAGGAAAAGATGATGATCCTTTTGAATAGAATCCAGAAGCGGCCTTTCAAGAAAGGAAAGAGCAGTCAATTCAGACCCTTGCCCTGGACCTCCCTAATTTACGTAAACCCTTTGACTTTACATTCCTGGTCGAAGGTGAATCGCCCTTGGAGTATTAGTGCAAAAACTGGGACCACTTGAAATGGAACAACGCAAGAATGCCCTCCAGGCATTGGCCAGCCACCCCATCCGACCAGGATACTGGGGGTATCTAAAAACCTGGAAATGAGCAGCCCGCAAGGCCAGCTCCCTCCTAAGGGTAAAGGACGCCACTTGGTGTTCCTAACCACCCACCATGCCCTGAAGTTGCAGGGATCGCTCCGTGGGCACAATGACCTCGAGTGAGGAGGCCCTCCAACTCCAACCTCCAGAGAGACAACCTGGGGCAACGGGCCCCCATGACGACTCTTGTTACCATTACTTGACCTGGAGCGTCTCTCGGAAAACCACAAGAGTGTGCCCCAAAAGAACAGACTATTGCTTGCAGGACTTACTGCACCCAGAGCGGAGCTAATAAACTTGGCAGTGGAACCGTAAATAACGCTGCCACCATAGAAAAGCCTACAGACACCACGGTGACGGCGACCAATGAGACCAGCTGGACTCCTGGCTACTTCAAAAGGCCGTTGACTGAGTGGCCGTCATGGTCCTGGATCACCACCGGCCCTGGACTGTCTGGGAGTTGAGCAGGCAGGGCTCTGAACACCTGGTGCTGTTTGTATGTTAATTCAGTGGCCTAACTGAAGAAAGCGCAGACTACTGGTCAGAGCATCTAGGCTGGCAGAAACCGTCAGCCTAAGGGGGCCGAACCAGTGTGGAGCAGGGTAAAACCGGCCCCCCCAGCGTCCCTGCGCATCTCTTTCCTGGACCCTTAAAGGTCATTAGAATCTATAAAACTTCCAACGCTGGTGCTCAGGCAGACGAGCAGTGAGGGAGGAGGCCTGGGAACAATCAACCTCACCTGGAGGCTGCTGGGGAGAAGTCCTGCCCCTCCCCCCGGGTATGAGGACACCCAACTCAGCACGAAGCATTTACAGAAGAGGTGTCTGCACCGTCAGCGCCCCAAGAATGTGGAATGGGACAAGAGGCAGAGGAGGGGTTTGTCACCGCAAAGCCCATTAAAAATTCCTGGGAGATAAAAATAGAATCTGGGCAATAAAATAAAGTCTAACCATTTTTTCCTTTGTGCTTTTTCTAATTTCACTTGTTCCTAGCTTTCCACAGGCAGAGGTCCCACACCCGACACTTCAGACCCGATTTCCTAGTGCAAGATGGCTGGGAAGACACCTCAGCTCTCCGGGCCCCGTGCAGACTCCGCCACATAGAGCCTGAGCCCCAGCCAACCCGGCCCTCGAGAGCTCCGCCCCGTCCCTCCCGCTGACACTGACGAGATCCCTATACAGCAGCCCGGCCCACAGCCCGCGGGGGAGCGCACGCTCTCACCTCTCCATTCTCTGATCAAAATATAAAGTTTTCCTTTGCTTCTGAACCAAACTCAGTCTCGATCTGTTGGCTCCAATGACACTGGGCAGGGGGACCCTTGTTGGGGCCCACTCAGCAGGATCAGTAACAGAATTTGAGAACATTGTAACTTCAAAGAATAGATGCGTGAGCCAAACTGTTATTAACATAGAGCAGTGTATAAGGCTCGTGTAAAATAAGATGTTTCTAACACTTCCATTTGATATTTCCATCACTTTATTATAAGCAAGTTCAGTGGAGGGGTTTGTCGTATTTGTCAGGTCAACATTAGAGAAATGCAGTGATTTCTTTCCAAGGATGTGGATCTACTAATCTTGGCTGAAGGTTCAATATTGTTTTGAATGATTTTCCATTGAAAATGATACCTCTCTTTCAGCTCCTGGATTTCTGTGAAGTATAAAATCTTATATATTTTATTACCAAAGGGTAAAGGTGGGAGGAGGGATAAAGTAAGAGTTTCGGATTAACATATACACACTTCTATGTATAAAATATATCATCAACAAGGAACTACTGTATAGCACAGGGAACTATACTCAATATTTTGTAATAACCCCTAAGGGGAAATAATCTGAAAAACAATAGATATCTATATCGAAATCATGTATCAACTACAGATAAAAAGGAACCTAAAGGAGGCCGATGGTGAGCGTTTCTAACCCTGAAGACTTCACTCACCTATATTTCGGACTCTGCTTACGGCCCAATTCCGTTAATGAACATATATGTACCAGTGGCTTAAAAATTCGCCAGATTGGGGTTCGGGGAGACACTGATTTGGAAAAATCCCTGGTGTTCTCCTTACATACATGGGAACTTTCCTACAGCTAAAACATGCCTGTGACACCCAGAAGATGGTACACGGTTGGATCAGGAAGATTTTGGAAGAGGCACCTCATCTCTTAATCTAATGGTGGTCGAGTTCACCCCACCAGCCTCTTTCCTGACAATCTTCCCACTTGAGGATGTCAGCACCTTCAATGTCCTGTTGCACAGAGTTGGGAAGTTGTCCACAGGATGAAGGGGAAGGAGGAGCAACAATGAGAGACAAGCCCTAGATGTTCGGACAGGCAAATGTCACTCTAATTTCCAATCACGAAGAAAAATTAAGCAAAGGCTTAGCCTGCCGCCCGAAACCACAGTAGAGGCAGAAGCACAACACAGATTTTGCGGCCAGCTCCCAAAAAAGCAAGTTGAAAACTGGAGCTCAGGGGCACTGCAATTCACAAACCGTCAGAATTATAAATGACAACTCTCGTCCACAAATATATTGAGGGAAAGCAACGAAGAGGATTTGAATGCAAAGCAGAATTGCAGGAAACAGATTTCAAGAGGTAGATTCGAATCGCCTTTAAAGCACATTAACAGCGGCAAAACGTCGACAATGAGGCCCTTGGCCAAAAAGGGCGTGTGCGTTTTTTCCTGAATGTATTCAGGAAAAAACGCACACGCCCTTTTTGGCCAAGCAAGCAACCTGGAAAGGCAAATCAGCGCTAAAAAGAAGTCTCGCTTCCCATCGGTCAAAAGGGCCATGCTGAATAGTGTCAAACCCTGAAATGCAGGACAGGCCATGGAGAAACGAGAGCCTTGCTACGCTGATGGGCGGGATGTAAATTGCCAACAGCCACTCTGGAGAAGTGTACGGTGTGTCCTGAAACATCTAAAAAACTCAGCTTAGAGAGCATAGGGCACTTCCACTGATAGGCGTATAAATTGGGAAAACTAAAAACCAGCAAGACACAGGCACCCCAAAGTGTAGGGCTGCTCTGTTGACAAGAACCTCCATTTCGTTACATCTTAAATATCCCAGGAAAGAGAAAAATGGATAAAGAAGGTGTGGTCCTTATGTACAATGGAATATCACTCAGCCATGAAATCAACGTCCTAAGGCTAGTAGCAGCATGATGAGTGGATTTAGGTACGACGATGCTAATTGAAATAAGTCACACAAAAAAAGACACTTATAATAAGATATCACTGATAGAGGGAATGCAAACACCGCTACACTTGAACTGAATTACAAAACAGAACAGAGTCACACGTTTAGAAAACACACTATGGCTGCTTAACGGGAAAGGTGAGGTGGGGTGATGCATAAAACAAGGGTTTCAAATTAGCTCAGAAACCGTTCGATAAACCCAATATGTAATAGACAAGACCTACTCCTTGCTCAGTGAACTGGACTCAACACCCCCTATTCAACGTCCAAGAATATATCTGACTAGTAAGAATCTTAAAACCTATGTATTGATATCTCTGTGTAAGTGAGTCAAGTGGGTGTAAAGCGGCATAAACACAGCAGTGAAAAGCAGCTAAACCCCATTATAAAAATCAACTACTTTTAAAAACCCGTGAAACAAAGACAGTGAAAGAGAGAGAAATTCTTACAAAATTCGTTGAGGGGCTGTGATACCACCTGGATTGACAATATCTAGACCCACAGCTGATTGAGACATAAGGGTGGACACTCTTGCGGCTTAGAGGTTTGGTGAGGTTGGGTGAGCAAACACAGACCCTTTAAAGTAATACTGCGGGGTACCCATCCCATGGGTCCCAAATCTCCAGGTTCAAGGGCATCTTCCTACATCGAAAACATGCATGAGAAACCCAGAAGATGGTACACCGTGTGATCGGGAAACGTTTCCAAAACGCACCTCATTTCTCATCTCCTTGTGCTCGGGTTCGCCATTCCAACCGCTTTACTAGCAATCTCCCTCCGTGGAGAATCAGCACCTTTCACCTCCTGTTCCGTACAGGTAGCCATTTGTCCTGAGGATGAACGGGAAGAGGGGGAACCAGTGAGAGACTAGCTCTAGGTTTTGGGACAGGCACAGGTCACTCTATTTTCCCATCAGGAAGAAGAATTAACCACAGGCTCAGCCTGCCCCCCCGGAACCAGAATAGGGCCTGAAGCAATCCTGCGCTTTTGCGGCCTGCTCCCAAAAAAGCGAGTTGAAAAATGGAGCTCAGGGGCACTGCAATTCACAAACCTGCAGAGTTATCAATGATAACTCTCGTCCACAAATATATTGAGGGAAGGAAACGAAGAGGATTTGAAAGCAAGGCAGAATTGCAGGAAACTGATTTCAGGAGGTAGATTCGAATCGCCTTTAAAGCACAGGAAAAGCGGAAAAACCTCGACAATGATGCCCTTGGCCAAAAAGGGCGTATGCGTTTTTTCCTGAATATATTCAGGAAAAAATGCATACGCCCTTTTTGGCCAACCAAGCAACCTGGAAAGGCAAAAAGGCGCTACAAAGAAGTCTCGCTTCCCATCGGTCAAAAGGGCCGTGCTGAATAAAGTGTCCAAACCAGAAAGGCAGGACAGCCATGGAGAAACGGGAGCCTTGCTATGCTGATGGGCTGGATGTAAATTGCCAGCAGCCACTCTGGAGAAGTGTACGGTGTGTCCTGAAACATCTAAAAAACTCAGCTTACAGAGCATAGGGCACTTCCACTCATGGGCGTATAAATTGGGAAAACTGAAAATCAGCAGGACACAGGCACCCCAAAGTTTAGGGTTGCTCTGTTGACAAGAACCTCCACATCGATACACCTTAAATATCCCAGGAAAGAGAAAAATGGATAAAGACGTTGTGGTCCTTATGTACAATGGAAAATCACTCAGCCATGAAATCAACGTCATAAGGCTAGTAGCAGCATGATGAGTGGATTTAGGTACGACAATTCTAAGTGAAATAAGTCACACAGAAAAAGACAACTATGATAAGATATCACTTATAGAGGGAATGTAAAAACCGCTACACTTAAACTGAATTACAAAACAGAACAGAGTCAAACGTTTAGAAAACACACTATGGCTGCTTAACGGGAAAGGTGAGGTGGGGTGATGCATAAAACAAGGGTTTCAAATTAGCTCAGATACCGTTCCGCAAACCCAATATGAAATAGACAAGACCTACTCCTTGCTCAGTGAACTGGACTCAACACCCCGTATTCACCGCACAAGAATATATCGGACTAGTAAGAATCTTAAAACCTATGTATTGATATCTCTCTGTAAGTGAGTCAAGTGGGTGTAAAGCGGCATAAACACAGCAGTGAAAAGCAGCTAAACCCCATTATAAAAATCAACTACTTTTAAAAACCCGTGAAACAAAGACAGTGAAAGAGAGAGAAATTCTTACAAAATTCGTTCAGGGGCTGTGATACCAACTGGATTGACAATATCTAGACCCACAGCTGATTGAGACATAAGGGTGAACACTCTTGCGGCTTAGAGGTTTGGTGAGGTTGGGTGAGCAAACACAGACCCTTTAAAGTAATACTGCGGTGTACCCATCCCATGGGTCCCAAATCTCCAGGTTCAAGGGCATCTTCCTACATCGAAAACATGCATGAGAAACCTAGAAGATGGTACACCGTGTGATCGGGAAAGGTTTCCAAAACGCACCTCATTTCTCATCTCCTTGTGCTCGGGTTCGCCATTCCAACCGCTTTACTAGCAATCTCCCTCCTTGGAGAATCAGCACCTTTCACCTCCTGTTCCGTACAGGTAGCCATTTGTCCTGAGGATGAACGGGAAGAGGGGGAACCAATGAGAGACTAGCTCTAGGTGTTGGGAAAGGTACAGGTCACTCTATTTTCCCATCAGGAAGAAGAATTAACCACAGGCTCAGCCTGCCCCCCCGGAACCAGAATACGGCCTGAAGCAATCCTGCGCTTTTGCGGCCTGCTCCCAAAAAAGCGAGTTGAAAAATGGAGCTCAGGGGCACTGCAATTCACAAACCTGCAGAGTTATCAATGATAACTCTCGTCCACAAATATATTAAGGGAAGGCAACGAAGAGGATTTGAAAGCAAGGCAGAATTGCAGGAAACTGATTTCAGGACATAGATTCGAATCGCCTTTAAAGCACAGGAAAAGCGGCAAAACCTCGACAATGATGCCCTTGGCCAGAAAGGGCGTATGCGTTTTTTCCTGAATATATTCAGAAAAAAACGCATACGCCCTTTTTGGCCAACCAAGCGACCTGGAAAGGCAAATCAGCGCTTCAAAGAAGTCTCGCTTCCCATCGTCAAAAGGGCCGTGCTGAATAAAGTGTCAAAACCAGAAAGGCAGGACAGCCATGGAGAAACGGGAGCCTTGCTACGCTGATGGGCTGGATGTAAATTCCCAACAGCCACTCTGGAGAAGTGTACGGTGTGTCCTGAAACATCTAAAAAACTCAGCTTACAGAGCATAGGGCACTTCCACTCATGGGCGTATAAATTGGGAAAACTGAAAATCAGCAAGACACAGGCACCCCAAAGTTTAGGGTTGCGCTGTTGACAAGAACCTCCACTTCGTTACACCTTAAATATCCCAGGAAAGAGAAAAATGGATAAAGAAGTTGTGGTCCTTATGTACAATGGAATATCACTCAGCCATGAAATCAACGTCATAAGGCTAGTAGCAGCATGATGAGTGGATTTAGGTACGACGATTCTAAGTGAAATAAGTCACACAGAAAGAGACACCTATGATAAGATATCACTTATAGAGGGAATGTAAAAACCGCTACACTTGAACTGAATTACAAAACAGAACAGAGTCACACGTTTAGAAAACACACTATGGCTGCTTAACGCGAAAGGTGAGGTGGGGTGATGCATAAAACAAGGGTTTCAAATTAGCTCAGATACCGTTCCGTAAACCCAATATGAAATAGACAAGACCTACTCCTTGCTCAGTGAACTGGACTCAACACCCCCTATTCACCGCCCAAGAATATATCTGACTAGAAAGAATCTTAAAACCTATGTATTGATATCTCTGTGTAAGTGAGTCAAGTGGGTGTAAAGCGGCATAAACACAGCAGTGAAAAGCAGCTCAACCCCATTATAAAAATCAACTCCTTTTAAAAACCCGTGAAACAAATACTGTGAAAGAGAGAGAAATTCTTACAAAATTCGTTCAGGGGCTGTGATGCCACCTGGATTGACCATATCTAGACCCACAGCTGATTGAGACATAAGGGTGGACACTCTTGCGGCTTAGACGTTTGGTGAGGTTGGGTGAGCAAACACAAATCCTTTAACGTAATACTTCGGGGTACCCATCCCATGGGTCCCAAATCTTCAGGTTCAGGGGCATCTTCCTACATCGAAAACATGCATGAGAAACCCAGAAGATGGTACACCGTGTGATCGGGAAAGGTTTCTAAAACGCACCTCATTTCTCATCTCCTTGTGCTCGGGTTAGCCATTCCTGCCGATTTACTAGCAGTCTCCTTCCTTGGAGAATCAGCTCCTTTCACCTCCTGTTCCGTACAGGTTGCCATTTGTCCTGAGGCTGAACGAGAAGAGGGCGGAACAATGAGAGACTAGTTCTAAGTGTTGGGAAAGGCACAGGTCACTCTATTTTCCCATCAGGAAGAAGAATTAACCACAGGCTCAGCCTGCCCCCCCGGAACCAGAATAGGGCCTGAAGCAATCCTGCTCTTTTGCGGCCAGCTCCCAAGAAAGCGAGTTGAAAAATGGAGCTCAGGGGCACTGAAATTCACAAACCTGCAGAGTTATAAATGATAACTCTCGTCCACAAATATATTGAGAGAAGGCAACGAAGAGGATTTGAAAGCAAGGCAGAATTGCAGGAAACTGATTTCAGGAGGTAGATTCGAATCGCTTTTAAAGCACAGGAAAAGCGGCAAAACCTCAACAATGAGGCCCTTGGCCAAAAAGGGCGTGTGCGTTTTTTCCTGAATATATTCAGGAAAAAACGCACACGCCCTTTTTGGCCAACCAAGCAACCTGGAAAGGCAAATCGGCGCTACAAAGAAGTCTCGCTTCCCATCGGTCAAAAGGACCATGCTGAATAAAGTGTCAAAACCAGAAAGGCAGGACAGCCATGGAGAAACGGGAGCCTTGCTACGCTGATGGGCTGGATGTAAATTGCCAACAGCCACTCTGGAGAAGTGTTCGGTGTGTCCTGAAACATCTAAAAAACTCAGCTTACAGAGCATAGGGCACTTCCACACATGGGCGTATAAATTGGGAAAACTGAAAATCAGCAAGACACAGGCACCCCAAAGTTTAGGGTTGTTCTGTTGACAAGAACCTCCACATCGATAAACCTTAAATATCCCAGGAAAGAGAAAAATGGATAAAGACGTTGTGGTCCTTATGTACAATGGAATATCACTCAGCCATGAACTCAACGTCATAAGGCTAGTAGCAGCATGATGAGTGTATTTAGGTACGACGATTCTAAGTGAAATAAGTCACACAGAAAGAGACACCTATGATAAGATATCACTTATAGAGGGAATGTAAAAACCGCTACACTTGAACTGAATTACAAAACAGAACAGAGTCACACGTTTAGAAATCACACTATGGCTGCTTAACGCGAAAGGTGAGGTGGGGTGATGCATAAAACAAGGGTTTCAAATTAGCTCAGATACCGTTCCATAAACCCAATATGTAATAGACAAGACCTACTCCTTGCTCAGTGAACTGGACTCAACACCCCGTATTCACCGCACAAGAATATATCTGACTAGTAAGAATCTTAAAACCTATGTATTGATATCTCTCCGTAAGTGAGTCAAGTGGGTGTAAAGCGGCATAAACACAGCAGTGAAAAGCAGCTAAACCCCATTATAAAAATCAACTACTTTTAAAAACCCGTGAAACAAAGACAGTGAAAGAGAGAGAAATTCTTACAAAATTCGTTCAGGGGCTGTGATACCACCTGGATTGACCATATCTAGACCCACAGCTGATTGAGACATAAGGGTGGACACTCTTGCGGCTTAGACGTTTGGTGAGGTTGGGTGAGCAAACGCAGACCCTTTAAAGTAATACTGCGTGGTACCCATCCCATGGGTCCCAAATCTCCAGGTTCAAGGGCATCTTCCTACATCGAAAACATGCATGAGAAACCCAGAAGATGGTACACCGTGTGATCGGGAAAGGTTTCCAAAACGCACCTCATTTCTCATCTCCTTGTGCTCGGGTTCGCCATTCCAACCGCTTTACTAGCAATCTCCCTCCTTGGAGAATCAGCACCTTTCACCTCCTGTTCCGAACAGGTAGCCATTTGTCCTGAGGATGAACGGGAAGAGGGGGAACCAGTGAGAGACTAGCTCTAGGTCTTGGGACAGGCACAGGTCACTCTATTTTCCCATCAGGAAGAAGAATTAACCACAGGCTCAGCCTGCCCCCCCGGAACCAGAATAGGGCCTGAAGCAATCCTGCGCTTTTGCGGCCTGTTCCCAAAAAAGCGAGTTGAAAAATGGAGCTCAGGGGCACTGCAATTCACAAACCTGCAGAGTTATCAATGATAACTCTCGTCCACAAATATATTGAGGGAAGGAAACGAAGAGGATTTGAAAGCAAGGCAGAATTGCAGGAAACTGATTTCAGGAGGTAGATTCGAATCGCCTTTAAAGCACAGGAAAAGCGGAAAAACCTCGACAATGATGCCCTTGGCCAAAAAGGGCGTATGCGTTTTTTCCTGCATATATTCAGGAAAAAACGCATACGCCCTTTTTGGCCAACCAAGCAACCTGGAAAGGCAAATCGGCGCTACAAAGAAGTCTCGCTTCCCATCGGTCAAAAGGGCCATGCTGAATAAAGTGTCCAAACCAGAACGGCAGGACAGCCATGGAGAAATGGGAGCCTTGCTACGCTGATGGGCTGGATGTAAATTGCCAACAGCCACTCTGGGGAAGTGTACGGTGTGTCCTGAAACATCTAAAAAACTCAGCTTACAGAGCATAGGGCACTTCCACTCATGGGCGTATAAGTTGGGAAAACTGAAATTCAGCAAGACACAGGCACCCCAAAGTTTAGGGTTGCTCTGTTGACAAGAACCTCCACTTCGTTACACCTTAAATATCCCAGGAAAGAGAAAAATGGATAAAGAAGTTGTGGTCCTTATGTACAATGTAATATCACTCGGCCATGAAATGAACGTCATAAGGCTTGTAGCAGCATGATGAGTGGATTTAGGTACGACGATTCTAAGTGAAATAAGTCACACAGAAAGAGAAACATATGATAAGATATCACTTATAGTGGGAATGTAAAAACCGCTACACTTGAACTGAATTACAAAACAGAACAGAGTCACACGTTTAGAAAACACACTATGGCTGCTTAACGGAAAAGGTGAGGTGGGGTGATGCATAAAACAAGGGTTTCAAATTAACTCAGATACCGTTCCATAAACCCAATATGTAATAGACAAGACCTACTCCTTGCTCAGTGAACTGGACTCCACACCCCCTATTCACCGCCCAAGAATATATCTGACTAGAAAGAATCTTAAAACCTATGTATTGATATCTCTGTGTAAGTGAGTCAAGTGGGTGTAAAGCGGCATAAACACAGCAGTGAAAAGCAGCTAAACCCCATTATAAAAATCAACTACTTTTAAAAATCCGTGAAACAAAGACAGTGAAACAGAGAGAAATTCTTACAAAATTCGTTCAGGGGCTGTGATACCACCTGGATTGATCATATCTAGACCCACAGCTGATTGAGACATAAGGGTGTACACTCTTGCGGCTTAGAGGTTTGGTGAGTTTGGGTGAGCAAACGCAGACCCTTTAAAGTAATACTGCGGGGTACCCATCCCATGGGTCCCAAATCTCCAGGTTCAAGGGCATCTTCCTACATCGAAAACATGCATGAGAAACCCAGAAGATGGTACACCGTGTGATCGGGAAAGGTTTTCAAAACGCACCTAATTTCTCATCTCCTTGTGCTCGGGTTCGCCATTCCAACCGCTTTACTAGCAATATCCCTCCTTGGAGAACCAGCACCTTTCACCTCCTGTTCCGTACAGGTAGCCATTTGTCCTGAGGATGAACGGGAAGAGGGGGAACCAATGAGAGACTAGCTCTAGGTGTTGGGAAAGGCACAGGTCACTCTATTTTCCCATCAGGAAGAAGAATTAACCACAGGCTCAGCCTGCCCCCCCGGAACCAGAATAGGGCCTGAAGCAATCCTGCGCTTTTGCGGCCTGCTCCCAAAAAAGCGAGTTGAAAAATGGAGCTCAGGGGCACTGCAATTCACAAACCTGCAGAGTTATCAATGATAACTCTCGTCCACAAATATATTGAGGGAAGGCAACGAAGAGGATTTGAAAGCAAGGCAGAATTGCAGGAAACTGATTTCAGGAGGTAGATTCGAATCGCTTTTAAAGCACAGGAAAAGCGGCAAAACCTCGACAATGATGCCCTTGGCCAAAAAGGGCGTATGCGTTTTTTCATGAATATATTCAGGAAAAAACGCATACGCCCTTTTTGGCCAACCAAGCAACCTGGAAAGGCAAATCGGCGCTACAAAGAAGTCTCGCTTCCCATCGGTCAAAAGGGCCGTGCTGAATAAAGTGTCCAAACCAGAAAGGCAGGACAGCCATGGAGAAACGGGAGCCTTGTTACGCTGATGGGCTGGATGTAAATTGCCAACAGCCACTCTGGAAATGTGTTCGGTGTGTCCTGAAAAATCTAAAAAACTCAGCTTACAGAGCATAGGGCACTTCCACTCACGGGCGTATAAATTGGGAAAACTGAAAATCAGCAAGACACAGGCACCCCAAAGTTTAGGGTTGCTCTGTTGACAAGAACCTCCACATCGATACACCTTAAATATCCCAGGAAAGAGAAAAATGGATAAAGACGTTGTGGTCCTTATGTACAATGGAATATCACTCAGCCATGAAATCA
The DNA here is from genome assembly GCF_028021215.1 of Eschrichtius robustus. Lineage (NCBI taxonomy): Eukaryota > Metazoa > Chordata > Mammalia > Artiodactyla > Eschrichtiidae > Eschrichtius > Eschrichtius robustus. Next base: position 112,585,061 of record NC_090824.1, on the reverse strand, counting down.
ACGTCATAAGGCTAGTAGCAGCATGATGAGTGGATTTAGGTACGACGATTCTAAGTGAAATAAGTCACACAGAAAGAGACACCTATGATAAGATATCACTTATAGAGGGAATGTAAAAACCGCTACACTTGAACTGAATTACAAAACAGAACAGAGTCACACGTTTAGAAAACACACTATGGCTGCTTAACGGGAAAGGTGAGGTGGGGTGATGCATAAAACAAGGGTTTCAAATTAGCTCAGATACCGTTCCGTAAACCCAATATGAAATAGACAATACCTACTCCTTGCTCAGTGAACTGGACTCAACACCCCGTATTCACCGCACAGGAATATATCTGACTAGTAAGAATCTTAAAACCTATGTATTGATATCTCTCCGTAAGTGAGTCAAGTGGGTGTAAAGCGGCATAAACACAGCAGTGAAAAGCAGCTAAACCCCATTATAAAAATCAACTACTTTTAAAAACCCGTGAAACAAAGACAGTGAAAGAGAGAGAAATTCTTACGAAATTCGTTCAGGGGCTGTGATGCCACCTGGATTGACCATATCTAGACCGACTGCTGATTGAGACATAAGGGTGAACACTCTTGGGGCTGAGAGGTTTGGTGAGGTTGGGTGAGCAAACGCAGACCCTTTAAATTAATACTGCGTGGTATCCATCCCATGGGTCCCAAATCTCCAGGTTCAAGGGCATCTTCCTACATCAAAAACATGCAGGAGAAACCCAGAAGATGGTACACCGTGTGATCGGGAAAGGTTTCCAAAACGCACCTCATTTCTCATCTCCTTGTGCTCGGGTTCGCCATTCCAACCGCTTTACTAGCAATCTCCCTCCTTGGAGAATCAGCACCTTTCACCTCCTGTTCCGTACAGGTAGCCATTTGTCCTGAGGATGAACGGGAAGAGGAGGAACCAATGAGAGACTAGCTCTAGGTGTTGGGAAAGGTACAGGTCACCCTATTTTCCCATCAGGAAGAAGAATTAACCACAGGCTCACCCTGTCCCCCCGGAACCAGAATAGGGCCTGAAGCAATCCTGCGATTTTGCGGCCTGCTCACAAAAAAGCGAGTTGAAAAATGGAGCTCAGGAGCACTGCAATTCAAAAACCTGCAGAGTTATCAATGATAACTCTCGTCCACAAATATATTGAGGGAAGGCAACGAAGAGGATTTGAAAGCAAGGCAGAATTGCAGGAAACTGATTTCAGGAGGTAGATTCGAATCGCCTTTAAAGCACAGGAAAAGCGGAAAAACCTCGACAATGATGCCCTTGGCCAAAAAGGGCGTATGCGTTTTTTCCTGAATATATTCAGGAAAAAACGCATACGCCCTTTTTGGCCAACCAAGCAACCTGGAAATGCAAATCGGCGCTACAAAGAAGTCTCGCTTCCATCGGTCAAAAGGGCCGTGCTGAATAAAGTGTCCAAACCAGAAAGGCAGGACAGCCATGGAGAAACGGGAGCCTTGCTACGCTGATGGGCTGGATGTAAATTGCCAACAGCCACTCTGGAGAAGTGTTCGGTGTGTCCTGAAACATCTAAAAAACTCAGCTTACAGAGCATAGGGCACTTCCACTCATGGGCGTATAAATTGGGAAAACTGAAAATCAGCAAGACACAGGCACCCCAAAGTTTAGGGTTGCTCTGTTGACAAGAACTTCCACATCGATACACCTTAAATATCCCAGGAAAGAGAAAAATGGATAAAGACGTTGTGGTCCTTATGTACAATGGAATATCACTCAGCCATGAAATCAACGTCATAAGGCTACTAGCAGCATGATGAGTGGATTTAGGGACGACGATTCTAAGTGAAATAAGTCACACAGAAAGAGACACCTATGATAAGATATCACTTATAGAGGGAATGTAAAAACCGCTACACTTGAACTGAATTACAAAACAGAACAGAGTCACACGTTCAAAAAACACACTATGGCTGCTTAACGGGAAAGGTGAGGTGGGGTGATGCATAAAACAAGGGTTTCAAATTAGCTCAGATACCGTTCCGTAAACCCAATATGAAATAGACAAGACCTACTCCTTGCTCAGTGAACTGGACTCAACACCCCGTATTCACCGCACAAGAATATATCTGACTAGTAAGAATCTTAAAACCTATGTATTGATATCTCTCCGTAAGTGAGTCAAGTGGGTGTAAAGCGGCATAAACACAGCAGTGAAAAGCAGCTAAACCCCATTATAAAAGTCAACTACTTTTAAAAACCCGTGAAACAAAGACAGTGAAAGAGAGAGAAATTCTTACGAAATTCGTTCAGGGGCTGTGATGCCACCTGGATTGACCATATCTAGACCCACTGCTGATTGAGACATAAGGGTGAACACTCTTGGGGCTGAGAGGTTTGGTGAGGTTGGGTGAGCAAACGCAGACCCTTTAAAGTAATACTGCGTGGTACCCATCCCATGGGTCCCAAATCTCCAGGTTCAAGGGCATCTTCCTACATCGAAAACATGCATGAGAAACCCAGAAGATGGTACACCGTGTGATCGGGAAAGGTTTCCAAAACGCACCTCATTTCTCATCTCCTTGTGCTCGGGTTCGCCATTCCAACCGCTTTACTAGCAATCTCCCTCCTTGGAGAATCAGCACCTTTCACATCCTGTTCCGTACAGGTAGCCATTTGTCCTGAGGATGAACGGGAAGAGGGGGAACCAATGAGAGACTAGCTCTAGGTGTTGGGAAAGGTACAGGTCACTCTATTTTCCCATCAGGAAGAAGAATTAACCACAGGCTCACCCTGCCCCCCCGGAACCAGAATAGGGCCTGAAGCAATCCTGCGCTTTTGCGGCCTGCTCCCAAAAAAGCGAGTTGAAAAATGGAGCTCAGGGGCACTGCAATTCACAAACCTGCAGAGTTATCAATGATAACTCTCGTCCACAAATATATTGAGGGAAGGCAACGAAGAGGATTTGAAAGCAAGGCAGAATTGCAGGAAACTGATTTCAGGAGGTAGATTCGAATCGCCTTTAAAGCACAGGAAAAGCGGAAAAACCTCGACAATGATGCCCTTGGCCAAAAAGGGCGTATGCGTTTTTTCCTGAATATATTCAGGAAAAAACGCATACGCCCTTTTTGGCCAACCAAGCAACCTGGAAAGGCAAATCGGCGCTACAAAGAAGTCTCGCTTCCATCGGTCAAAAGGGCCGTGCTGAATAAAGTGTCCAAACCAGAAAGGCAGGACAGCCATGGAGAAACGGGAGCCTTGCTACGCTGATGGGCTGGATGTAAATTGCCGACAGCCACTCTGGAGAAGTGTTCGGTGTGTCCTGAAACATCTAAAAAACTCAGCTTACAGAGCATAGGGCACTTCTACTCATGGGCGTATAAATTGGGAAAACTGAAAATCAGCAAGACACAGGCACCCCAAAGTTTAGGGTTGCTCTGTTGACAAGAACTTCCACATCGATACACCTTAAATATCCCAGGAAAGAGAAAAATGGATAAAGACGTTGTGGTCCTTATGTACAATGGAATATCACTCAGCCATGAAATCAACGTCATAAGGCTACTAGCAGCATGATGAGTGGATTTAGGGACGACGATTCTAAGTGAAATAAGTCACACAGAAAGAGACACCAATGATAAGATATCACTTATAGAGGGAATGTAAAAACCGCTACACTTGAACTGAATTACAAAACAGAACAGAGTCACACGTTCAGAAAACACACTATGGCTGCTTAACGGGAAAGGTGAGGTGGGGTGATGCATAAAACAAGGGTTTCAAATTAGCTCAGATACCGTTCCGTAAACCCAATATGAAATAGACAAGACCTACTCCTTGCTCAGTGAACTGGACTCAACACCCCGTATTCACCGCACAAGAATATATCTGACTAGTAAGTATCTTAAAACCTATGTATTGATATCTCTCCGTAAGTGAGTCAAGTGGGTGTAAAGCGGCATAAACACAGCAGTGAAAAGCAGCTAAACCCCATTATAAAAATCAACTACTTTTAAGAACCCGTGAAACAAAGACAGTGAAAGAGAGAGAAATTCTTACGAAATTCGTTTAGGGGCTGTGATGCCACCTGGATTGACCATATCTAGACCCACTGCTGATAGAGACATAAGGGTGAACACTCTTGGGGCTGAGAGGTTTGCTGAGGTTGGGTGAGCAAACGCAGACCCTTTAAAGTAATACTGCGTGGTACCCATCCCATGGGTCCCAAATCTCCAGGTTTAAGGGCATCTTCCTACATCGAGAACATGCATGAGAAACCCAGAAGATGGTACACCGTGTGATCGGGAAAGGTTTCCAAAACGCACCTCATTTCTCATCTCCTTGTGCTCGGGTTCGCCATTCCAACCGCTTTACTAGCAATATCCCTCCTTGGAGAATCAGCACCTTTCACATCCTGTTCCGTACAGGTAGCCATTTGTCCTGAGGATGAACGGGAAGAGGGGGAACCAATGAGAGACTAGCTCTAGGTGTTGGGAAAGGTACAGGTCACTCTATTTTCCCATCAGGAAGAAGAATTAACCACAGGCTCAGCCTGCCCCCCCGGAACCAGAATAGGGCCTGAAGCAATCCTGCGCTTTTGCGGCCTGCTCCCAAAAAAGCGAGTTGAAAAATGGAGCTCAGGGGCACGGCAATTCAAAAACCTGCAGAGTTATCAATGATAACTCTCGTCCACAAATATATTGAGGGAAGGCAACGAAGAGGATTTGAAAGCAAGACAGAATTGCAGGAAACTGATTTCAGGAGGTAGATTCGAATCGCCTTTAAAGCACAGGAAAAGCGGAAAAACCTCGACAATGATGCCCTTGGCCAAAAAGGGCGTATGCGTTTTTTCCTGAATATATTCAGGAAAAAACGCATACGCCCTTTTTGGCCAACCAAGCAACCTGGAAAGGCAAATCGGCGCTACAAAGAAGTCTCGCTTCCCATCGGTCAAAAGGGCCGTGCTGAATAAAGTGTCCAAACCAGAAAGGCAGGACAGCCATGGAGAAATGGGAGCCTTGCTACGCTGATGGGCTGGATGTAAATTGCCAACAGCCACTCTGGAGAAGTGTTCGGTGTGTCCTGAAACATCTAAAAAACTCAGCTTACAGAGCATAGGGCACTTCCACTCACGGGCGTATAAATTGGGAAAACTGAAAATCAGCAAGACACAGGCACCCCAAAGTTTAGGGTTGCTCTGTTGACAAGAACCTCCACATCGATACACCTTAAATATCCCAGGAAAGAGAAAAATGGATAAAGACGTTGTGGTCCTTATGTACAATGGAATATCACTCAGCCATGAAATCAACGTCATAAGGCTACTAGCAGCATGATGAGTGGATTTAGGGACGACGATTCTAAGTGAAATAAGTCACACAGAAAGAGACACCTATGATAAGATATCACTTATAGAGGGAATGTAAAAACCGCTACACTTGAACTGAATTACAAAACAGAACAGAGTCACACGTTTAGAAAACACACTATGGCTGCTTAACGGGAAAGGTGAGGTGGGGTGATGCATAAAACAAGGGTTTCAAATTAGCTCAGATACCGTTCGGTAAACCCAATATGAAATAGACAAGACCTACTCCTTGCTCAGTGAACTGGACTCAACACCCCATATTCACCGCACAAGAATATATCTGACTAGTAAGAATCTTAAAATCTATGTATTGATATCTCTCCGTAAGTGAATCAAGTGGGTGTAAAGCGGCATAAACACAGCAGTGAAAAGCAGCTAAACCCCATTATAAAAATCAACTACTTTTAAAAACCCGTGAAACAAAGACAGTGAAAGAGAGAGAAATTCTTACAAAATTCGTTCAGGGGCTGTGATACCACCTGGATTGACCATATCTAGACCCACAGCTGATTGAGACATAAGGGTGGACACTCTTGCGGCTTAGACGTTTGGTGAGGTTGGGTGAGCAAACGCAGACCCTTTAAAGTAATACTGCGTGGTACCCATCCCATGGGTCCCAAATCTCCAGGTTCAAGGGCATCTTCCTACATCGAAAACATGCATGAGAAACGCAGAAGATGGTACACCGTGTGATCGGGAAAGGTTTCCAAAACGCACCTCATTTCTCATCTCCTTGTGCTCCGGTTCGCCATTCCAACCGCTTTACTAGCAATCTCCCTCCTTGGAGAACCAGCACCTTTCACCTCCTGTTCCGTACAGGTAGCCATTTGTCCTGAGGATGAACGGGAAGAGGGGGAACCAATGAGAGACTAGCTCTAGGTGTTGGGAAAGGCACAGGTCACTCTATTTTCCCATCAGGAAGAAGAATTAACCACAGGCTCACCCTGCCCCCCCGGAACCAGAATAGGGCCTGAAGCAATCCTGCGCTTTTGCGGCCTGCTCCCAAAAAAGCGAGTTGAAAAATGGAGCTCAGGGGCACTGCAATTCAAAAACCTGCAGAGTTATCAATGATAACTCTCGTCCACAAATATATTGAGGGAAGGCAACGAAGAGGATTTGAAAGCAAGGCAGAATTGCAGGAAACTGATTTCAGGAGGTAGAGTCGAATCGCCTTTAAAACACAGGAAAAGCGGAAAAACCTCGACAATGATGCCCTTGGCCAAAATGGGCGTATGCGTTTTTTCCTGAATATATTCAGGAAAAAACGCATATGCCCTTTTTGGCCAACCAAGCAACCTGGAAAGGCAAATCGGCGCTACAAATAAGTCTCGCTTCCCATCGGTCAAAAGGGCCGTGCTGAAAAAGGTGTCCAAACCAGAAAGGCAGGACAGCCATGGAGAAACGGGAGCCTTGCTACGCTGATGGGCTGGATGTAAATTGCCAACAGCCACTCTGGAGAAGTGTTCGGTGTGTCCTGAAACATCTAAAAAACTCAGCTTACAGAGCATAGGGCACTTCCACTCATGGGCGTATAAATTGGGAAAACTGAAAATCAGCAAGACACAGGCACCCCAAAGTTTAGGGTTGCTCTGTTGACAAGAACCTCCACATCGATACACCTTCAATATCCCAGGAAAGAGAAAAATGGATAAAGACGTTGTGGTCCTTATGTACAATGGAATATCACTCAGCCATGAAATCAACGTCATAAGGCTACTAGCAGCATGATGAGTGGATTTAGGTACGACGATTCTAAGTGAAATAAGTCACACAGAAAGAGACACCTATGATAAGATATCACTTATAGAGGGAATGTAAAAACCGCTACACTGGAACTGAATTACAAAACAGAACAGAGTCACACGTTTAGAAAACACACTATGGCTGCTTAACGGGAAAGGTGAGGTGGGGTGATGCATAAAACAAGGGTTTCAAACTAGCTCAGATACCGTTCCGTAAACCCAATATGAAATAGACAAGACCTACTCCTTGCTCAGTGAACTGGACTCAACACCCCATATTCACCGCACAAGAATATATCTGACTAGTAAGAATCTTAAAACCTATGTATTGATATCTCTCCATAAGTGAGTCAAGTGGGTGTAAAGCGGCATAAACACAGCAGTGAAAAGCAGCTAAACCCCATTATAAAAATCAACTACTTTTAAAAACCCGTGAAGCAAAGACAGTGAAAGAGAGAGAAATTCTTACGAAATTCGTTCAGGGGCTGTGATACCACCTGGATTGATCATATCTAGACCCACAGCTGATTGAGACATAAGGATGTACACTCTTGCGGCTTAGAGGTTTGGTGAGGTTGGGTGAGCAAACGCAGACCCTTTAAAGTAATACTGCGGGGTACCCATCCCATGGGTCCCAAATCTCCAGGTTCAAGGGCATCTTCCTACATCGAAAACATGCATGAGAAACCCAGAAGATGGTACACCGTGTGATCGGGAAAGGTTTTCAAAACGCACCTCATTTCTCATCTCCTTGTGCTCGGGTTCGCCATTCCAACCGCTTTACTAGCAATATCCCTCCTTGGAGAACCAGCACCTTTCACCTCCTGTTCCGTACAGGTAGCCATTTGTCCTGAGGATGAACGGGAAGAGGGGGAACCAATGAGAGACTAGCTCTAGGTGTTGGGAAAGGCACAGGTCACTCTATTTTCCCATCAGGAAGAAGAATTAACCACAGGCTCAGCCTGCCCCCCCGGAACCAGAATAGGGCCTGAAGCAATCCTGTGCTTTTGCGGCCTGCTCCCAAAAAAGCGAGTTGAAAAATGGAGCTCAGGGGCACTGCAATTCACAAACCTGCAGAGTTATCAATGATATCTCTCGTCCACAAATATATTGAGGGAAGGCAACGAAGAGGATTTGAAAGCAAGGCAGAATTGCAGGAAACTGATTTCAGGAGGTAGATTCGAATCGCTTTTAAAGCACAGGAAAAGCGGCAAAACCTCGACAATGATGCCCTTGGCCAAAAAGGGCGTATGCGTTTTTTCCTGAATATATTCAGGAAAAAACGCATACGCCCTTTTTGGCCAACCAAGCAACCTGGAAAGGCAAATCGGCGCTACAAAGAAGTCTCGCTTCCCATCGGTCAAAAGGGCCGTGCTGAATAAAGTTTCCAAACCAGAAAGGCAGGACAGCCATGGAGAAAAGGGAGCCTTGCTACGCTGATGGGCTGGATGTAAATTGCCAACAGCCACTCTGGAGAAGTGTTCGGTGTGTCCTGAAACATCTAAAAAACTCAGCTTACAGAGCATAGGGCACTTCCACTCACGGGCGTATAAATTGGGAAAACTGAAAATCAGCAAGACACAGGCACCCCAAAGTTTAGGGTTGCTCTGTTGACAAGAACCTCCACATCGATACACCTTAAATATCCCAGGAAAGAGAAAAATGGATAAAGACGTTGTGGTCCTTATGTACAATGGAATATCACTCAGCCATGAAATCAACGTCATAAGGCTACTAGCAGCATGATGAGTGGATTTAGGTACGACGATTCTAAGTGAAATAAGTCACACAGAAAGAGACACCTATGATAAGATATCACTTATAGAGGGAATGTAAAAACCGCTACACTTGAACTGAATTACAAAACAGAACAGAGTCACACGTTTAGAAAACACACTATGGCTGCTTAACGGGAAAGGTGAGGTGGGGTGATGCATAAAACAAGGGTTTCAAATTAGCTCAGATACCGTTCCGTAAACCCAATATGAAATAGACAAGACCTACTCCTTGCTCAGTGAACTGGACTCAACACCCCATATTCACCGCACAAGAATATATCTGACTAGTAAGAATCTTAAAATCTATGTATTGATATCTCTCCGTAAGTGAATCAAGTGGGTGTAAAGCGGCATAAACACAGCAGTGAAAAGCAGCTAAACCCCATTATAAAAATCAACTACTTTTAAAAACCCGTGAAACAAAGACAGTGAAAGAGAGAGAAATTCTTACAAAATTCGTTCAGGGGCTGTGATGCCACCTGGATTGACCATATCTAGACCCACTGCTGATTGAGACATAAGGGTGTACACTCTTGCGGCGTAGAGTTTTGGTGAGGTTGGGTGAGCAAACACAGACCCTTTAAAGTAATACTGCGGGGTACCCATCCCATGGGTCCCAAATCTCCAGGTTCAAGGGCATCTTCCTACATCGAAAACATGCATGAGAAACCCAGAAGATGGTACACCGTGTGATCGGGAAAGGTTTTCAAAACGCACCTCATTTCTCATCTCCTTGTGCTCGGGTTCGCCATTCCAACCGCTTTACTAGCAATCTCCCTCCTTGGAGAATCAGCACCTTTCACCTCCTGTTCCGTACAGGTAGCCATTTGTCCTGAGGATGAACGGGAAGAGGGGGAACCAATGAGAGACTAGCCTTAGGTGTTGGGAAAGGCACAGGTCACTCTATTTTCCCATCAGGAAGAAGAATTAACCACAGGCTCACCCTGCCCCCCCGGAACCAGAATAGGGCCTGAAGCAATCCTGCGCTTTTGCGGCCTGCTCCCAAAAAAGCGAGTTGAAAAATGGAGCTCAGGGGCACGGCAATTCACAAACCTGCAGAGTTATCAATGATAACTCTCGTCCACAAATATATTGAGGGAAGGCAACGAAGAGGATTTGAAAGCAAGGCAGAATTGCAGGAAACTGATTTCAGGAGGTAGATTCGAATCGCTTTTAAATCACAGGAAAAGCGGCAAAACCTCGACAATGATGCCCTTGGCCAAAAAGGGCGTATGCGTTTTTTCCTGAATATATTCAGGAAAAAACTCATACGCCCTTTTTGGCCAACCAAGCAACCTGGAAAGGCAAATCGGCGCTACAAAGAAGTCTCGCTTCCCATTGGTCAAAAGGGCCGTGCTGAATAAAGTGTCCAAACCAGAAAGGCAGGACAGCCATGGAGAAACGGCAGCCTTGCTACGCTGATGGGCTGGATGTAAATTGCCAACAGCCACTCTGGAGAAGTGTTCGGTGTGTCCTGAAACATCTAAAAAACTCAGCTTACAGAGCATAGGGCACTTCCACTCATGGGCGTATAAATTGGGAAAACTGAAAATCAGTAAGACACAGGCACCCCAAAGTTTAGGGTTGCTCTGTTGACAAGAACCTCCACATCGATACACCTTAAATATCCCAGGAAAGAGAAAAATGGATAAAGACGTTGTGGTCCTTATGTACAATGGAATATCACTCAGCCATGAAATCAACGTCATAAGGCTAGTAGCAGCATGATGAGTGGATTTAGGTACGACGATTCTAAGTGAAATAAGTCACACAGAAAGAGACACCTATGATAAGATATCACTTATAGAGGGAATGTAAAAACCGCTACACTTGAACTGAATTACAAAACAGAACAGAGTCACACGTTTAGAAAACACACTATGGCTGCTTAACGGGAAAGGTGAGGTGGGGTGATGCATAAAACAAGGGTTTCAAATTAGCTCAGATACCGTTCCGTAAACCCAATATGAAATAGACAATACCTACTCCTTGCTCAGTGAACTGGACTCAACACCCCGTATTCACCGCACAGGAATATATCTGACTAGTAAGAATCTTAAAACCTATGTATTGATATCTCTCCGTAAGTGAGTCAAGTGGGTGTAAAGCGGCATAAACACAGCAGTGAAAAGCAGCTAAACCCCATTATAAAAATCAACTACTTTTAAAAACCCGTGAAACAAAGACAGTGAAAGAGAGAGAAATTCTTACGAAATTCGTTCAGGGGCTGTGATGCCACCTGGATTGACCATATCTAGACCCACTGCTGATTGAGACATAAGGGTGAACACTCTTGGGGCTGAGAGGTTTGGTGAGGTTGGGTGAGCAAACGCAGACCCTTTAAATTAATACTGCGTGGTATCCATCCCATGGGTCCCAAATCTGCAGGTTCAAGGGCATCTTCCTACATCAAAAACATGCATGAGAAACCCAGAAGATGGTACACCGTGTGATCGGGAAAGGTTTCCAAAACGCACCTCATTTCTCATCTCCTTGTGCTCGGGTTCGCCATTCCAGCCGCTTTACTAGCAATCTCCCTCCTTGGAGAATCAGCACCTTTAACCTCCTGTTCCGTACCGGTTGCATTTGTCCTGAGGATGAACGGGAAGAGGGCGAAACAATGATAGACTAGCTCAAGAAGTTGGGGCAGGCACAGGTCACTCTATTTTCCCATCAGAAAGAAGAATTAACCACAGGCTCAGCCTGCCGCCCGGAACCAGAATAGGGCTTGAAGCAATCCTGCGCTTTTGCGGCCAGCTCCCAAAAAAGCGAGTTGAAAAATGGAGCTCAGGGGCACTGCAATTCACAAACCTGCAGAGTTATAACTGATAACTCTCGTCCACAAATATATTGAGGGAAGGCAACGAAGAGGATTTGAAAGCAAGGCAGAATTGCAGGAAACTGATTTCAGGAGGTAGATTCGAATCGCCTTTAAAGCACAGGAAAAGCGGAAAAACCTCGACAATGATGCCCTTGGCCAAAAAGGGCGTATGCGTTTTTTCCTGAATATATTCAGGAAAAAACGCATACGCCCTTTTTGGCCAACCAAGCAACCTGGAAATGCAAATCGGCGCTACAAAGAAGTCTCGCTTCCATCGGTCAAAAGGGCCGTGCTGAATAAAGTGTCCAAACCAGAAAGGCAGGACAGCCATGGAGAAACGGGAGCCTTGCTACGCTGATGGGCTGGATGTAAATTGCCAACAGCCACTCTGGAGAAGTGTTCGGTGTGTCCTGAAACATCTAAAAAACTCAGCTTACAGAGCATAGGGCACTTCCACTCATGGGCGTATAAATTGGGAAAACTGAAAATCAGCAAGACACAGGCACCCCAAAGTTTAGGGTTGCTCTGTTGACAAGAACTTCCACATCGATACACCTTAAATATCCCAGGAAAGAGAAAAATGGATAAAGACGTTGTGGTCCTTATGTACAATGGAATATCACTCAGCCATGAAATCAACGTCATAAGGCTACTAGCAGCATGATGAGTGGATTTAGGGACGACGATTCTAAGTGAAATAAGTCACACAGAAAGAGACACCAATGATAAGATATCACTTATAGAGGGAATGTAAAAACCGCTACACTTGAACTGAATTACAAAACAGAACAGAGTCACACGTTCAGAAAACACACTATGGCTGCTTAACGGGAAAGGTGAGGTGGGGTGATGCATAAAACAAGGGTTTCAAATTAGCTCAGATACCGTTCCGTAAACCCAATATGAAATAGACAAGACCTACTCCTTGCTCAGTGAACTGGACTCAACACCCCGTATTCACCGCACAAGAATATATCTGACTAGTAAGTATCTTAAAACCTATGTATTGATATCTCTCCGTAAGTGAGTCAAGTGGGTGTAAAGCGGCATAAACACAGCAGTGAAAAGCAGCTAAACCCCATTATAAAAATCAACTACTTTTAAAAACCCGTGAAACAAAGACAGTGAAAGAGAGAGAAATTCTTACAAAATTCGTTCAGGGGCTGTGATACCACCTGGATTGACCATATCTAGACCCACAGCTGATTGAGACATAAGGGTGGACACTCTTGCGGCTTAGACGTTTGGTGAGGTTGGGTGAGCAAACGCAGACCCTTTAAAGTAATACTGCGTGGTACCCATCCCATGGGTCCCAAATCTCCAGGTTCAAGGGCATCTTCCTACATCGAAAACATGCATGAGAAACCCAGAAGATGGTACACCGTGTGATCGGGAAAGGTTTCCAAAACGCACCTCATTTCTCATCTCCTTGTGCTCGGGTTCGCCATTCCAACCGCTTTACTAGCAATCTCCCTCCTTGGAGAACCAGCACCTTTCACCTCCTGTTCCGTACAGGTAGCCATTTGTCCTGAGGATGAACGGGAAGAGGGGGAACCAATGAGAGACTAGCTCTAGGTGTTGGGAAAGGCACAGGTCACTCTATTTTCCCATCAGGAAGAAGAATTAACCACAGGCTCAGCCTGCCCCCCCAGAACCAGAATAGGGCCTGAAGCAATCCTGCGCTTTTGCGGCCTGCTCCCAAAAAAGCGAGTTGAAAAATGGAGCTCAGGGGCACTGCAATTCAAAAACCTGCAGAGTTATCAATGATAACTCTCGTCCACAAATATATTGAGGGAAGGCAACGAAGAGGATTTGAAAGCAAGGCAGAATTGCAGGAAACTGATTTCAGGAGGTAGAGTCGAATCGCCTTTAAAACACAGGAAAAGCGGAAAAACCTCGACAATGATGCCCTTGGCCAAAATGGGCGTATGCGTTTTTTCCTGAATATATTCAGGAAAAAACGCATATGCCCTTTTTGGCCAACCAAGCAACCTGGAAAGGCAAATCGGCGCTACAAAGAAGTCTCGCTTCCCATCGGTCAAAAGGGCCGTGCTGAAAAAGGTGTCCAAACCAGAAAGGCAGGACAGCCATGGAGAAACGGGAGCCTTGCTACGCTGATGGGCTGGATGTAAATTGCCAACAGCCACTCTGGAGAAGTGTTCGGTGTGTCCTGAAACATCTAAAAAACTCAGCTTACAGAGCATAGGGCACTTCCACTCATGGGCGTATAAATTGGGAAAACTGAAAATCAGCAAGACACAGGCACCCCAAAGTTTAGGGTTGCTCTGTTGACAAGAACTTCCACATCGATACACCTTCAATATCCCAGGAAAGAGAAAAATGGATAAAGACGTTGTGGTCCTTATGTACAATGGAATATCACTCAGCCATGAAATCAACGTCATAAGGCTACTAGCAGCATGATGAGTGGATTTAGGTACGACGATTCTAAGTGAAATAAGTCACACAGAAAGAGACACCTATGATAAGATATCACTTATAGAGGGAATGTAAAAACCGCTACACTTGAACTGAATTACAAAACAGAACAGAGTCACACGTTTAGAAAACACACTATGGCTGCTTAACGGGAAAGGTGAGGTGGGGTGATGCATAAAACAAGGGTTTCAAACTAGCTCAGATACCGTTCCGTAAACCCAATATGAAATAGACAAGACCTACTCCTTGCTCAGTGAACTGGACTCAACACCCCATATTCACCGCACAAGAATATATCTGACTAGTAAGAATCTTAAAACCTATGTATTGATATCTCTCCATAAGTGAGTCAAGTGGGTGTAAAGCGGCATAAACACAGCAGTGAAAAGCAGCTAAACCCCATTATAAAAATCAACTACTTTTAAAAACCCGTGAAGCAAAGACAGTGAAAGAGAGAGAAATTCTTACGAAATTCGTTCAGGGGCTGTGATACCACCTGGATTGATCATATCTAGACCCACAGCTGATTGAGACATAAGGATGTACACTCTTGCGGCTTAGAGGTTTGGTGAGGTTGGGTGAGCAAACGCAGACCCTTTAAAGTAATACTGCGGGGTACCCATCCCATGGGTCCCAAATCTCCAGGTTCAAGGGCATCTTCCTACATCGAAAACATGCATGAGAAACCCAGAAGATGGTACACCGTGTGATCGGGAAAGGTTTTCAAAACGCACCTCATTTCTCATCTCCTTGTGCTCGGGTTCGCCATTCCAACCGCTTTACTAGCAATATCCCTCCTTGGAGAACCAGCACCTTTCACCTCCTGTTCCGTACAGGTAGCCATTTGTCCTGAGGATGAACGGGAAGAGGGGGAACCAATGAGAGACTAGCTCTAGGTGTTGGGAAAGGCACAGGTCACTCTATTTTCCCATCAGGAAGAAGAATTAACCACAGGCTCAGCCTGCCCCCCCGGAACCAGAATAGGGCCTGAAGCAATCCTGTGCTTTTGCGGCCTGCTCCCAAAAAAGCGAGTTGAAAAATGGAGCTCAGGGGCACTGCAATTCACAAACCTGCAGAGTTATCAATGATATCTCTCGTCCACAAATATATTGAGGGAAGGCAACGAAGAGGATTTGAAAGCAAGGCAGAATTGCAGGAAACTGATTTCAGGAGGTAGATTCGAATCGCTTTTAAAGCACAGGAAAAGCGGCAAAACCTCGACAATGATGCCCTTGGCCAAAAAGGGCGTATGCGTTTTTTCCTGAATATATTCAGGAAAAAACGCATACGCCCTTTTTGGCCAACCAAGCAACCTGGAAAGGCAAATCGGCGCTACAAAGAAGTCTCGCTTCCCATCGGTCAAAAGGGCCGTGCTGAATAAAGTTTCCAAACCAGAAAGGCAGGACAGCCATGGAGAAAAGGGAGCCTTGCTACGCTGATGGGCTGGATGTAAATTGCCAACAGCCACTCTGGAGAAGTGTTCGGTGTGTCCTGAAACATCTAAAAAACTCAGCTTACAGAGCATAGGGCACTTCCACTCACGGGCGTATAAATTGGGAAAACTGAAAATCAGCAAGACACAGGCACCCCAAAGTTTAGGGTTGCTCTGTTGACAAGAACCTCCACATCGATACACCTTAAATATCCCAGGAAAGAGAAAAATGGATAAAGACGTTGTGGTCCTTATGTACAATGGAATATCACTCAGCCATGAAATCAACGTCATAAGGCTACTAGCAGCATGATGAGTGGATTTAGGTACGACGATTCTAAGTGAAATAAGTCACACAGAAAGAGACACCTATGATAAGATATCACTTATAGAGGGAATGTAAAAACCGCTACACTTGAACTGAATTACAAAACAGAACAGAGTCACACGTTTAGAAAACACACTATGGCTGCTTAACGGGAAAGGTGAGGTGGGGTGATGCATAAAACAAGGGTTTCAAATTAGCTCAGATACCGTTCCGTAAACCCAATATGAAATAGACAAGACCTACTCCTTGCTCAGTGAACTGGACTCAACACCCCATATTCACCGCACAAGAATATATCTGACTAGTAAGAATCTTAAAATCTATGTATTGATATCTCTCCGTAAGTGAATCAAGTGGGTGTAAAGCGGCATAAACACAGCAGTGAAAAGCAGCTAAACCCCATTATAAAAATCAACTACTTTTAAAAACCCGTGAAACAAAGACAGTGAAAGAGAGAGAAATTCTTACAAAATTCGTTCAGGGGCTGTGATGCCACCTGGATTGACCATATCTAGACCCACTGCTGATTGAGACATAAGGGTGTACACTCTTGCGGCGTAGAGTTTTGGTGAGGTTGGGTGAGCAAACACGGACCCTTTAAAGTAATACTGCGGGGTACCCATCCCATGGGTCCCAAATCTCCAGGTTCAAGGGCATCTTCCTACATCGAAAACATGCATGAGAAACCCAGAAGATGGTACACCGTGTGATCGGGAAAGGTTTTCAAAACGCACCTCATTTCTCATCTCCTTGTGCTCGGGTTCGCCATTCCAACCGCTTTACTAGCAATCTCCCTCCTTGGAGAATCAGCACCTTTCACCTCCTGTTCCGTACAGGTAGCCATTTGTCCTGAGGATGAACGGGAAGAGGGGGAACCAATGAGAGACTAGCCTTAGGTGTTGGGAAAGGCACAGGTCACTCTATTTTCCCATCAGGAAGAAGAATTAACCACATGCTCACCCTGCCCCCCCGGAACCAGAATAGGGCCTGAAGCAATCCTGCGCTTTTGCGGCCTGCTCCCAAAAAAGCGAGTTGAAAAATGGAGCTCAGGGGCACGGCAATTCACAAACCTGCAGAGTTATCAATGATAACTCTCGTCCACAAATATATTGAGGGAAGGCAACGAAGAGGATTTGAAAGCAAGGCAGAATTGCAGGAAACTGATTTCAGGAGGTAGATTCGAATCGCTTTTAAATCACAGGAAAAGCGGCAAAACCTCGACAATGATGCCCTTGGCCAAAAAGGGCGTATGCGTTTTTTCCTGAATATATTCAGGAAAAAACGCATACGCCCTTTTTGGCCAACCAAGCAACCTGGAAAGGCAAATCGGCGCTACAAAGAAGTCTCGCTTCCCATTGGTCAAAAGGGCCGTGCTGAATAAAGTGTCCAAACCAGAAAGGCAGGACAGCCATGGAGAAACGGCAGCCTTGCTACGCTGATGGGCTGGATGTAAATTGCCAACAGCCACTCTGGAGAAGTGTTCGGTGTGTCCTGAAACATCTAAAAAACTCAGCTTACAGAGCATAGGGCACTTCCACTCATGGGCGTATAAATTGGGAAAACTGAAAATCAGTAAGACACAGGCACCCCAAAGTTTAGGGTTGCTCTGTTGACAAGAACCTCCACATCGATACACCTTAAATATCCCAGGAAAGAGAAAAATGGATAAAGACGTTGTGGTCCTTATGTACAATGGAATATCACTCAGCCATGAAATCAACGTCATAAGGCTAGTAGCAGCATGATGAGTGGATTTAGGTACGACGATTCTAAGTGAAATAAGTCACACAGAAAGAGACACCTATGATAAGATATCACTTATAGAGGGAATGTAAAAACCGCTACACTTGAACTGAATTACAAAACAGAACAGAGTCACACGTTTAGAAAACACACTATGGCTGCTTAACGGGAAAGGTGAGGTGGGGTGATGCATAAAACAAGGGTTTCAAATTAGCTCAGATACCGTTCCGTAAACCCAATATGAAATAGACAATACCTACTCCTTGCTCAGTGAACTGGACTCAACACCCCGTATTCACCGCACAGGAATATATCTGACTAGTAAGAATCTTAAAACCTATGTATTGATATCTCTCCGTAAGTGAGTCAAGTGGGTGTAAAGCGGCATAAACACAGCAGTGAAAAGCAGCTAAACCCCATTATAAAAATCAACTACTTTTAAAAACCCGTGAAACAAAGACAGTGAAAGAGAGAGAAATTCTTACGAAATTCGTTCAGGGGCTGTGATGCCACCTGGATTGACCATATCTAGACCCACTGCTGATTGAGACATAAGGGTGAACACTCTTGGGGCTGAGAGGTTTGGTGAGGTTGGGTGAGCAAACGCAGACCCTTTAAATTAATACTGCGTGGTATCCATCCCATGGGTCCCAAATCTCCAGGTTCAAGGGCATCTTCCTACATCAAAAACATGCATGAGAAACCCAGAAGATGGTACACCGTGTGATCGGGAAAGGTTTCCAAAACGCACCTCATTTCTCATCTCCTTGTGCTCGGGTTCGCCATTCCAGCCGCTTTACTAGCAATCTCCCTCCTTGGAGAATCAGCACCTTTAACCTCCTGTTCCGTACCGGTTGCATTTGTCCTGAGGATGAACGGGAAGAGGGCGAAACAATGATAGACTAGCTCAAGAAGTTGGGGCAGGCACAGGTCACTCTATTTTCCCATCAGAAAGAAGAATTAACCACAGGCTCAGCCTGCCGCCCGGAACCAGAATAGGGCTTGAAGCAATCCTGCGCTTTTGCGGCCTGCTCCCAAAAAAGCGAGTTGAAAAATGGAGCTCAGGGGCACTGCAATTCACAAACCTGCAGAGTTATAACTGATAACTCTCGTCCACAAATATATTGAGGGAAGGCAACGAAGAGGATTTGAAAGCAAGGCAGAATTGCAGGAAACTGATTTCAGGAGGTAGATTCGAATCGCCTTTAAAGCACAGGAAAAGCGGAAAAACCTCGACAATGATGCCCTTGGCCAAAAAGGGCGTATGCGTTTTTTCCTGAATATATTCAGGAAAAAACGCATACGCCCTTTTTGGCCAACCAAGCAACCTGGAAATGCAAATCGGAGCTACAAAGAAGTCTCGCTTCCATCGGTCAAAAGGGCCGTGCTGAATAAAGTGTCCAAACCAGAAAGGCAGGACAGCCATGGAGAAACGGGAGCCTTGCTACGCTGATGGGCTGGATGTAAATTGCCAACAGCCACTCTGGAGAAGTGTTCGGTGTGTCCTGAAACATCTAAAAAACTCAGCTTACAGAGCATAGGGCACTTCCACTCATGGGCGTATAAATTGGGAAAACTGAAAATCAGCAAGACACAGGCACCCCAAAGTTTAGGGTTGCTCTGTTGACAAGAACTTCCACATCGATACACCTTAAATATCCCAGGAAAGAGAAAAATGGATAAAGACGTTGTGGTCCTTATGTACAATGGAATATCACTCAGCCATGAAATCAACGTCATAAGGCTACTAGCAGCATGATGAGTGGATTTAGGGACGACGATTCTAAGTGAAATAAGTCACACAGAAAGAGACACCTATGATAAGATATCACTTATAGAGGGAATGTAAAAACCGCTACACTTGAACTGAATTACAAAACAGAACAGAGTCACACGTTCAAAAAACACACTATGGCTGCTTAACGGGAAAGGTGAGGTGGGGTGATGCATAAAACAAGGGTTTCAAATTAGCTCAGATACCGTTCCGTAAACCCAATATGAAATAGACAAGACCTACTCCTTGCTCAGTGAACTGGACTCAACACCCCGTATTCACCGCACAAGAATATATCTGACTAGTAAGAATCTTAAAACCTATGTATTGATATCTCTCCGTAAGTGAGTCAAGTGGGTGTAAAGCGGCATAAACACAGCAGTGAAAAGCAGCTAAACCCCATTATAAAAATCAACTACTTTTAAAAACCCGTGAAACAAAGACAGTGAAAGAGAGAGAAATTCTTACGAAATTCGTTCAGGGGCTGTGATGCCACCTGGATTGACCATATCTAGACCCACTGCTGATTGAGACATAAGGGTGAACACTCTTGGGGCTGAGAGGTTTGGTGACGTTGGGTGAGCAAACGCAGACCCTTTAAAGTAATACTGCGTGGTACCCATCCCATGGGTCCCAAATCTCCAGGTTCAAGGGCATCTTCCTACATCGAAAACATGCATGAGAAACCCAGAAGATGGTTCACCGTGTGATCGGGAAAGGTTTCCAAAACGCACCTCATTTCTCATCTCCTTGTGCTCGGGTTCGCCATTCCAACCGCTTTACTAGCAATCTCCCTCCTTGGAGAATCAGCATCTTTCACATCCTGTTCCGTACAGGTAGCCATTTGTCCTGAGGATGAACGGGAAGAGGGGGAACCAATGAGAGACTAGCTCTAGGTGTTGGGAAAGGTACAGGTCACTCTATTTTCCCATCAGGAAGAAGAATTAACCACAGGCTCACCCTGCCCCCCCGGAACCAGAATAGGGCCTGAAGCAATCCTGCGCTTTTGCGGCCTGCTCCCAAAAAAGCGAGTTGAAAAATGGAGCTCAGGGGCACTGCAATTCACAAACCTGCAGAGTTATCAATGATAACTCTCGTCCACAAATATATTGAGGGAAGGCAACGAAGAGGATTTGAAAGCAAGGCAGAATTGCAGGAAACTGATTTCAGGAGGTAGATTCGAATCGCCTTTAAAGCACAGGAAAAGCGGAAAAACCTCGACAATGATGCCCTTGGCCAAAAAGGGCGTATGCGTTTTTTCCTGAATATATTCAGGAAAAAACGCATACGCCCTTTTTGGCCAACCAAGCAACCTGGAAATGCAAATCGGAGCTACAAAGAAGTCTCGCTTCCATCGGTCAAAAGGGCCGTGCTGAATAAAGTGTCCAAACCAGAAAGGCAGGACAGCCATGGAGAAACGGGAGCCTTGCTACGCTGATGGGCTGGATGTAAATTGCCAACAGCCACTCTGGAGAAGTGTTCGGTGTGTCCTGAAACATCTAAAAAACTCAGCTTACAGAGCATAGGGCACTTCCACTCATGGGCGTATAAATTGGGAAAACTGAAAATCAGCAAGACACAGGCACCCCAAAGTTTAGGGTTGCTCTGTTGACAAGAACTTCCACATCGATACACCTTAAATATCCCAGGAAAGAGAAAAATGGATAAAGACGTTGTGGTCCTTATGTACAATGGAATATCACTCAGCCATGAAATCAACGTCATAAGGCTACTAGCAGCATGATGAGTGGATTTAGGGACGACGATTCTAAGTGAAATAAGTCACACAGAAAGAGACACCTATGATAAGATATCACTTATAGAGGGAATGTAAAAACCGCTACACTTGAACTGAATTACAAAACAGAACAGAGTCACACGTTCAAAAAACACACTATGGCTGCTTAACGGGAAAGGTGAGGTGGGGTGATGCATAAAACAAGGGTTTCAAATTAGCTCAGATACCGTTCCGTAAACCCAATATGAAATAGACAAGACCTACTCCTTGCTCAGTGAACTGGACTCAACACCCCGTATTCACCGCACAAGAATATATCTGACTAGTAAGAATCTTAAAACCTATGTATTGATATCTCTCCGTAAGTGAGTCAAGTGGGTGTAAAGCGGCATAAACACAGCAGTGAAAAGCAGCTAAACCCCATTATAAAAATCAACTACTTTTAAAAACCCGTGAAACAAAGACAGTGAAAGAGAGAGAAATTCTTACGAAATTCGTTCAGGGGCTGTGATGCCACCTGGATTGACCATATCTAGACCCACTGCTGATTGAGACATAAGGGTGAACACTCTTGGGGCTGAGAGGTTTGGTGACGTTGGGTGAGCAAACGCAGACCCTTTAAAGTAATACTGCGTGGTACCCATCCCATGGGTCCCAAATCTCCAGGTTCAAGGGCATCTTCCTACATCGAAAACATGCATGAGAAACCCAGAAGATGGTTCACCGTGTGATCGGGAAAGGTTTCCAAAACGCACCTCATTTCTCATCTCCTTGTGCTCGGGTTCGCCATTCCAACCGCTTTACTAGCAATCTCCCTCCTTGGAGAATCAGCATCTTTCACATCCTGTTCCGTACAGGTAGCCATTTGTCCTGAGGATGAACGGGAAGAGGGGGAACCAATGAGAGACTAGCTCTAGGTGTTGGGAAAGGTACAGGTCACTCTATTTTCCCATCAGGAAGAAGAATTAACCACAGGCTCACCCTGCCCCCCCGGAACCAGAATAGGGCCTGAAGCAATCCTGCGCTTTTGCGGCCTGCTCCCAAAAAAGCGAGTTGAAAAATGGAGCTCAGGGGCACTGCAATTCACAAACCTGCAGAGTTATCAATGATAACTCTCGTCCACAAATATATTGAGGGAAGGCAACGAAGAGGATTTGAAAGCAAGGCAGAATTGCAGGAAACTGATTTCAGGAGGTAGATTCGAATCGCCTTTAAAGCACAGGAAAAGCGGAAAAACCTCGACAATGATGCCCTTGGCCAAAAAGGGCGTATGCGTTTTTTCCTGAATGTATTCAGGAAAAAACGCATACGCCCTTTTTGGCCAACCAAGCAACCTGGAAAGGCAAATCGGCGCTACAAAGAAGTCTCGCTTCCCATCGGTCAAAAGGGCCGTGCTGAATAAAGTGTCCAAACCAGAAAGGCAGGACAGCCATGGAGAAATGGGAGCCTTGCTACGCTGATGGGCTGGATGTAAATTGCCAACAGCCACTCTGGAGAAGTGTTCGGTGTGTCCTGAAACATCTAAAAAACTCAGCTTACAGAGCATAGGGCACTTCCACTCACGGGCGTATAAATTGGGAAAACTGAAAATCAGCAAGACACAGGCACCCCAAAGTTTAGGGTTGCTCTGTTGACAAGAACCTCCACATCGATACACCTTAAATATCCCAGGAAAGAGAAAAATGGATAAAGACGTTGTGGTCCTTATGTACAATGGAATATCACTCAGCCATGAAATCAACGTCATAAGGCTACTAGCAGCATGATGAGTGGATTTAGGGACGACGATTCTAAGTGAAATAAGTCACACAGAAAGAGACACCTATGATAAGATATCACTTATAGAGGGAATGTAAAAACCGCTACACTTGAACTGAATTACAAAACAGAACAGAGTCACACGTTTAGAAAACACACTATGGCTGCTTAACGGGAAAGGTGAGGTGGGGTGATGCATAAAACAAGGGTTTCAAATTAGCTCAGATACCGTTCGGTAAACCCAATATGAAATAGACAAGACCTACTCCTTGCTCAGTGAACTGGACTCAACACCCCATATTCACCGCACAAGAATATATATGACTAGTAAGAATCTTAAAATCTATGTATTGATATCTCTCCGTAAGTGAATCAAGTGGGTGTAAAGCGGCATAAACACAGCAGTGAAAAGCAGCTAAACCCCATTATAAAAATCAACTACTTTTAAAAACCCGTGAAACAAAGACAGTGAAAGAGAGAGAAATTCTTACAAAATTCGTTCAGGGGCTGTGATACCACCTGGATTGACCATATCTAGACCCACAGCTGATTGAGACATAAGGGTGGACACTCTTGCGGCTTAGACGTTTGGTGAGGTTGGGTGAGCAAACGCAGACCCTTTAAAGTAATACTGCGTGGTACCCATCCCATGGGTCCCAAATCTCCAGGTTCAAGGGCATCTTCCTACATCGAAAACATGCATGAGAAACCCAGAAGATGGTACACCGTGTGATCGGGAAAGGTTTCCAAAACGCACCTCATTTCTCATCTCCTTGTGCTCGGGTTCGCCATTCCAACCGCTTTACTAGCAATCTCCCTCCTTGGAGAACCAGCACCTTTCACCTCCTGTTCCGTACAGGTAGCCATTTGTCCTGAGGATGAACGGGAAGAGGGGGAACCAATGAGAGACTAGCTCTAGGTGTTGGGAAATCACAGGTCACTCTATTTTCCCATCAGGAAGAAGAATTAACCACAGGCTCACCCTGCCCCCCCGGAACCAGAATAGGGCCTGAAGCAATCCTGCGCTTTTGCGGCCTGCTCCCAAAAAAGCGAGTTGAAAAATGGAGCTCAGGGGCACTGCAATTCAAAAACCTGCAGAGTTATCAATGATAACTCTCGTCCACAAATATATTGAGGGAAGGCAACGAAGAGGATTTGAAAGCAAGGCAGAATTGCAGGAAACTGATTTCAGGAGGTAGAGTCGAATCGCCTTTAAAACACAGGAAAAGCGGAAAAACCTCGACAATGATGCCCTTGGCCAAAATGGGCGTATGCGTTTTTTCCTGAATATATTCAGGAAAAAACGCATACGCCCTTTTTGGCCAACCAAGCAACCTGGAAAGGCAAATCGGCGCTACAAATAAGTCTCGCTTCCCATCGGTCAAAAGGGCCGTGCTGAAAAAGGTGTCCAAACCAGAAAGGCAGGACAGCCATGGAGAAACGGGAGCCTTGCTACGCTGATGGGCTGGATGTAAATTGCCAACAGCCACTCTGGAGAAGTGTTCGGTGTGTCCTGAAACATCTAAAAAACTCAGCTTACAGAGCATAGGGCACTTCCACTCATGGGCGTATAAATTGGGAAAACTGAAAATCAGCAAGACACAGGCACCCCAAAGTTTAGGGTTGCTCTGTTGACAAGAACCTCCACATCGATACACCTTCAATATCCCAGGAAAGAGAAAAATGGATAAAGACGTTGTGGTCCTTATGTACAATGGAATATCACTCAGCCATGAAATCAACGTCATAAGGCTACTAGCAGCATGATGAGTGGATTTAGGTACGACGATTCTAAGTGAAATAAGTCACACAGAAAGAGACACCTATGATAAGATATCACTTATAGAGGGAATGTAAAAACCGCTACACTTGAACTGAATTACAAAACAGAACAGAGTCACACGTTCAGAAAACACACTATGGCTGCTTAACGGGAAAGGTGAGGTGGGGTGATGCATAAAACAAGGGTTTCAAACTAGCTCAGATACCGTTCCGTAAACCCAATATGAAATAGACAAGACCTACTCCTTGCTCAGTGAACTGGACTCAACACCCCATATTCACCGCACAAGAATATATCTGACTAGTAAGAATCTTAAAACCTATGTATTGATATCTCTCCATAAGTGAGTCAAGTGGGTGTAAAGCGGCATAAACACAGCAGTGAAAAGCAGCTAAACCCCATTATAAAAATCAACTACTTTTAAAAACCCGTGAAGCAAAGACAGTGAAAGAGAGAGAAATTCTTACGAAATTCGTTCAGGGGCTGTGATACCACCTGGATTGACCATATCTAGACCCACAGCTGATTGAGACATAAGGATGTACACTCTTGCGGCTTAGAGGTTTGGTGAGTTTGGGTGAGCAAACGCAGACCCTTTAAAGTAATACTGCGGGGTACCCATCCCATGGGTCCCAAATCTCCAGGTTCAAGGGCATCTTCCTACATCGAAAACATGCATGAGAAACCCAGAAGATGGTACACCGTGTGATCGGGAAAGGTTTTCAAAACGCACCTCATTTCTCATCTCCTTGTGCTCGGGTTCGCCATTCCAACCGCTTTACTAGCAATATCCCTCCTTGGAGAACCAGCACCTTTCACCTCCTGTTCCGTACAGGTAGCCATTTGTCCTGAGGATGAACGGGAAGAGGGGGAACCAATGAGAGACTAGCTCTAGGTGTTGGGAAAGGCACAGGTCACTCTATTTTCCCATCAGGAAGAAGAATTAACCACAGGCTCAGCCTGCCCCCCCGGAACCAGAATAGGGCCTGAAGCAATCCTGTGCTTTTGCGGCCTGCTCCCAAAAAAGCGAGTTGAAAAATGGAGCTCAGGGGCACTGCAATTCACAAACCTGCAGAGTTATCAATGATATCTCTCGTCCACAAATATATTGAGGGAAGGCAACGAAGAGGATTTGAAAGCAAGGCAGAATTGCAGGAAACTGATTTCAGGAGGTAGATTCGAATCGCTTTTAAAGCACAGGAAAAGCGGCAAAACCTCGACAATGATGCCCTTGGCCAAAAAGGGCGTATGCGTTTTTTCCTGAATATATTCAGGAAAAAACGCATACGCCCTTTTTGGCCAACCAAGCAACCTGGAAAGGCAAATCGGCGCTACAAAGAAGTCTCGCTTCCCATCGGTCAAAAGGGCCGTGCTGAATAAAGTTTCCAAACCAGAAAGGCAGGACAGCCATGGAGAAAAGGGAGCCTTGCTACGCTGATGGGCTGGATGTAAATTGCCAACAGCCACTCTGGAGAAGTGTTCGGTGTGTCCTGAAACATCTAAAAAACTCAGCTTACAGAGCATAGGGCACTTCCACTCACGGGCGTATAAATTGGGAAAACTGAAAATCAGCAAGACACAGGCACCCCAAAGTTTAGGGTTGCTCTGTTGACAAGAACCTCCACATCGATACACCTTAAATATCCCAGGAAAGAGAAAAATGGATAAAGACGTTGTGGTCCTTATGTACAATGGAATATCACTCAGCCATGAAATCAACGTCATAAGGCTACTAGCAGCATGATGAGTGGATTTAGGTACGACGATTCTAAGTGAAATAAGTCACACAGAAAGAGACACCTATGATAAGATATCACTTATAGAGGGAATGTAAAAACCGCTACACTTGAACTGAATTACAAAACAGAACAGAGTCACACGTTTAGAAAACACACTATGGCTGCTTAACGGGAAAGGTGAGGTGGGGTGATGCATAAAACAAGGGTTTCAAATTAGCTCAGATACCGTTCCGTAAACCCAATATGAAATAGACAAGACCTACTCCTTGCTCAGTGAACTGGACTCAACACCCCATATTCACCGCACAAGAATATATCTGACTAGTAAGAATCTTAAAACCTATGTATTGATATCTCTCCGTAAGTGAATCAAGTGGGTGTAAAGCGGCATAAACACAGCAGTGAAAAGCAGCTAAACCCCATTATAAAAATCAACTACTTTTAAAAACCCGTGAAACAAAGACAGTGAAAGAGAGAGAAATTCTTACAAAATTCGTTCAGGGGCTGTGATGCCACCTGGATTGACCATATCTAGACCCACTGCTGATTGAGACATAAGGGTGTACACTCTTGCGGCGTAGAGTTTTGGTGAGGTTGGGTGAGCAAACACAGACCCTTTAAAGTAATACTGCGGGGTACCCATCCCATGGGTCCCAAATCTCCAGGTTCAAGGGCATCTTCCTACATCGAAAACATGCATGAGAAACCCAGAAGATGGTACACCGTGTGATCGGGAAAGGTTTTCAAAACGCACCTCATTTCTCATCTCCTTGTGCTCGGGTTCGCCATTCCAACCGCTTTACTAGCAATCTCCCTCCTTGGAGAATCAGCACCTTTCACCTCCTGTTCCGTACAGGTAGCCATTTGTCCTGAGGATGAACGGGAAGAGGGGGAACCAATGAGAGACTAGCCTTAGGTGTTGGGAAAGGCACAGGTCACTCTATTTTCCCATCAGGAAGAAGAATTAACCACAGGCTCACCCTGCCCCCCCGGAACCAGAATAGGGCCTGAAGCAATCCTGCGCTTTTGCGGCCTGCTCCCAAAAAAGCGAGTTGAAAAATGGAGCTCAGGGGCACGGCAATTCACAAACCTGCAGAGTTATCAATGATAACTCTCGTCCACAAATATATTGAGGGAAGGCAACGAAGAGGATTTGAAAGCAAGGCAGAATTGCAGGAAACTGATTTCAGGAGGTAGATTCGAATCGCTTTTAAAGCACAGGAAAAGCGGCAAAACCTCGACAATGATGCCCTTGGCCAAAAAGGGCGTATGCGTTTTTTCCTGAATATATTCAGGAAAAAACGCATACGCCCTTTTTGGCCAACCAAGCAACCTGGAAAGGCAAATCGGCGCTACAAAGAAGTCTCGCTTCCCATCGGTCAAAAGGGCCGTGCTGAATAAAGTTTCCAAACCAGAAAGGCAGGACAGCCATGGAGAAAAGGGAGCCTTGCTACGCTGATGGGCTGGATGTAAATTGCCAACAGCCACTCTGGAGAAGTGTTCGGTGTGTCCTGAAACATCTAAAAAACTCAGCTTACAGAGCATAGGGCACTTCCACTCACGGGCGTATAAATTGGGAAAACTGAAAATCAGCAAGACACAGGCACCCCAAAGTTTAGGGTTGCTCTGTTGACAAGAACCTCCACATCGATACACCTTAAATATCCCAGGAAAGAGAAAAATGGATAAAGACGTTGTGGTCCTTATGTACAATGGAATATCACTCAGCCATGAAGTCAACGTCATAAGGCTACTAGCAGCATGATGAGTGGATTTAGGTACGACGATTCTAAGTGAAATAAGTCACACAGAAAGAGACACCTATGATAAGATATCACTTATAGAGGGAATGTAAAAACCGCTACACTTGAACTGAATTACAAAACAGAACAGAGTCACACGTTTAGAAAACACACTATGGCTGCTTAACGGGAAAGGTGAGGTGGGGTGATGCATAAAACAAGGGTTTCAAATTAGCTCAGATACCGTTCCGTAAACCCAATATGAAATAGACAAGACCTACTCCTTGCTCAGTGAACTGGACTCAACACCCCATATTCACCGCACAAGAATATATCTGACTAGTAAGAATCTTAAAATCTATGTATTGATATCTCTCCGTAAGTGAATCAAGTGGGTGTAAAGCGGCATAAACACAGCAGTGAAAAGCAGCTAAACCCCATTATAAAAATCAACTACTTTTAAAAACCCGTGAAACAAAGACAGTGAAAGAGAGAGAAATTCTTACAAAATTCGTTCAGGGGCTGTGATGCCACCTGGATTGACCATATCTAGACCCACTGCTGATTGAGACATAAGGGTGTACACTCTTGCGGCGTAGAGTTTTGGTGAGGTTGGGTGAGCAAACACAGACCCTTTAAAGTAATACTGCGGGGTACCCATCCCATGGGTCCCAAATCTCCAGGTTCAAGGGCATCTTCCTACATCGAAAACATGCATGAGAAACCCAGAAGATGGTACACCGTGTGATCGGGAAAGGTTTTCAAAACGCACCTCATTTCTCATCTCCTTGTGCTCGGGTTCGCCATTCCAACCGCTTTACTAGCAATCTCCCTCCTTGGAGAATCAGCACCTTTCACCTCCTGTTCCGTACAGGTAGCCATTTGTCCTGAGGATGAACGGGAAGAGGGGGAACCAATGAGAGACTAGCCTTAGGTGTTGGGAAAGGCACAGGTCACTCTATTTTCCCATCAGGAAGAAGAATTAACCACAGGCTCACCCTGCCCCCCCGGAACCAGAATAGGGCCTGAAGCAATCCTGCGCTTTTGCGGCCTGCTCCCAAAAAAGCGAGTTGAAAAATGGAGCTCAGGGGCACGGCAATTCACAAACCTGCAGAGTTATCAATGATAACTCTCGTCCACAAATATATTGAGGGAAGGCAACGAAGAGGATTTGAAAGCAAGGCAGAATTGCAGGAAACTGATTTCAGGAGGTAGATTCGAATCGCTTTTAAATCACAGGAAAAGCGGCAAAACCTCGACAATGATGCCCTTGGCCAAAAAGGGCGTATGCGTTTTTTCCTGAATATATTCAGGAAAAAACGCATACGCCCTTTTTGGCCAACCAAGCAACCTGGAAAGGCAAATCGGCGCTACAAAGAAGTCTCGCTTCCCATTGGTCAAAAGGGCCGTGCTGAATAAAGTGTCCAAACCAGAAAGGCAGGACAGCCATGGAGAAACGGCAGCCTTGCTACGCTGATGGGCTGGATGTAAATTGCCAACAGCCACTCTGGAGAAGTGTTCGGTGTGTCCTGAAACATCTAAAAAACTCAGCTTACAGAGCATAGGGCACTTCCACTCATGGGCGTATAAATTGGGAAAACTGAAAATCAGTAAGACACAGGCACCCCAAAGTTTAGGGTTGCTCTGTTGACAAGAACCTCCACATCGATACACCTTAAATATCCCAGGAAAGAGAAAAATGGATAAAGACGTTGTGGTCCTTATGTACAATGGAATATCACTCAGCCATGAAATCAACGTCATAAGGCTAGTAGCAGCATGATGAGTGGATTTAGGTACGACGATTCTAAGTGAAATAAGTCACACAGAAAGAGACACCTATGATAAGATATCACTTATAGAGGGAATGTAAAAACCGCTACACTTGAACTGAATTACAAAACAGAACAGAGTCACACGTTTAGAAAACACACTATGGCTGCTTAACGGGAAAGGTGAGGTGGGGTGATGCATAAAACAAGGGTTTCAAATTAGCTCAGATACCGTTCCGTAAACCCAATATGAAATAGACAATACCTACTCCTTGCTCAGTGAACTGGACTCAACACCCCGTATTCACCGCACAGGAATATATCTGACTAGTAAGAATCTTAAAACCTATGTATTGATATCTCTCCGTAAGTGAGTCAAGTGGGTGTAAAGCGGCATAAACACAGCAGTGAAAAGCAGCTAAACCCCATTATAAAAATCAACTACTTTTAAAAACCCGTGAAACAAAGACAGTGAAAGAGAGAGAAATTCTTACGAAATTCGTTCAGGGGCTGTGATGCCACCTGGATTGACCATATCTAGACCCACTGCTGATTGAGACATAAGGGTGAACACTCTTGGGGCTGAGAGGTTTGGTGAGGTTGGGTGAGCAAACGCAGACCCTTTAAATTAATACTGCGTGGTATCCATCCCATGGGTCCCAAATCTCCAGGTTCAAGGGCATCTTCCTACATCAAAAACATGCATGAGAAACCCAGAAGATGGTACACCGTGTGATCGGGAAAGGTTTCCAAAACGCACCTCATTTCTCATCTCCTTGTGCTCGGGTTCGCCATTCCAACCGCTTTACTAGCAATCTCCCTCCTTGGAGAATCAGCACCTTTCACATCCTGTTCCGTACAGGTAGCCATTTGTCCTGAGGATGAACGGGAAGAGGAGGAACCAATGAGAGACTAGCTCTAGGTGTTGGGAAAGGTACAGGTCACCCTATTTTCCCATCAGGAAGAAGAATTAACCACAGGCTCACCCTGTCCCCCCGGAACCAGAATAGGGCCTGAAGCAATCCTGCGCTTTTGCGGCCTGCTCCCAAAAAAGCGAGTTGAAAAATGGAGCTCAGGGGCACTGCAATTCAAAAACCTGCAGAGTTATCAATGATAACTCTCGTCCACAAATATATTGAGGGAAGGCAACGAAGAGGATTTGAAAGCAAGGCAGAATTGCAGGAAACTGATTTCAGGAGGTAGATTCGAATCGCCTTTAAAGCACAGGAAAAGCGGAAAAACCTCGACAATGATGCCCTTGGCCAAAAAGGGCGTATGCGTTTTTTCCTGAATATATTCAGGAAAAAACGCATACGCCCTTTTTGGCCAACCAAGCAACCTGGAAATGCAAATCGGCGCTACAAAGAAGTCTCGCTTCCATCGGTCAAAAGGGCCGTGCTAAATAAAGTGTCCAAACCAGAAAGGCAGGACAGCCATGGAGAAACGGGAGCCTTGCTACGCTGATGGGCTGGATGTAAATTGCCAACAGCCACTCTGGAGAAGTGTTCGGTGTGTCCTGAAACATCTAAAAAACTCAGCTTACAGAGCATAGGGCACTTCCACTCATGGGCGTATAAATTGGGAAAACTGAAAATCAGCAAGACACAGGCACCCCAAAGTTTAGGGTTGCTCTGTTGACAAGAACTTCCACATCGATACACCTTAAATATCCCAGGAAAGAGAAAAATGGATAAAGACGTTGTGGTCCTTATGTACAATGGAATATCACTCAGCCATGAAATCAACGTCATAAGGCTACTAGCAGCATGATGAGTGGATTTAGGGACGACGATTCTAAGTGAAATAAGTCACACAGAAAGAGACACCTATGATAAGATATCACTTATAGAGGGAATGTAAAAACCGCTACACTTGAACTGAATTACAAAACAGAACAGAGTCACACGTTTAGAAAACACACTATGGCTGCTTAACGGGAAAGGTGAGGTGGGGTGATGCATAAAACAAGGGTTTCAAATTAGCTCAGATACCGTTCCGTAAACCCAATATGAAATAGACAAGACCTACTCCTTGCTCAGTGAACTGGACTCAACACCCCATATTCACCGCACAAGAATATATCTGACTAGTAAGAATCTTAAAATCTATGTATTGATATCTCTCCGTAAGTGAATCAAGTGGGTGTAAAGCGGCATAAACACAGCAGTGAAAAGCAGCTAAACCCCATTATAAAAATCAACTACTTTTAAAAACCCGTGAAACAAAGACAGTGAAAGAGAGAGAAATTCTTACAAAATTCGTTCAGGGGCTGTGATGCCACCTGGATTGACCATATCTAGACCCACTGCTGATTGAGACATAAGGGTGTACACTCTTGCGGCGTAGAGTTTTGGTGAGGTTGGGTGAGCAAACACAGACCCTTTAAAGTAATACTGCGGGGTACCCATCCCATGGGTCCCAAATCTCCAGGTTCAAGGGCATCTTCCTACATCGAAAACATGCATGAGAAACCCAGAAGATGGTACACCGTGTGATCGGGAAAGGTTTTCAAAACGCACCTCATTTCTCATCTCCTTGTGCTCGGGTTCGCCATTCCAACCGCTTTACTAGCAATCTCCCTCCTTGGAGAATCAGCACCTTTCACCTCCTGTTCCGTACAGGTAGCCATTTGTCCTGAGGATGAACGGGAAGAGGGGGAACCAATGAGAGACTAGCCTTAGGTGTTGGGAAAGGCACAGGTCACTCTATTTTCCCATCAGGAAGAAGAATTAACCACAGGCTCACCCTGCCCCCCCGGAACCAGAATAGGGCCTGAAGCAATCCTGCGCTTTTGCGGCCTGCTCCCAAAAAAGCGAGTTGAAAAATGGAGCTCAGGGGCACGGCAATTCACAAACCTGCAGAGTTATCAATGATAACTCTCGTCCACAAATATATTGAGGGAAGGCAACGAAGAGGATTTGAAAGCAAGGCAGAATTGCAGGAAACTGATTTCAGGAGGTAGATTCGAATCGCTTTTAAATCACAGGAAAAGCGGCAAAACCTCGACAATGATGCCCTTGGCCAAAAAGGGCGTATGCGTTTTTTCCTGAATATATTCAGGAAAAAACGCATACGCCCTTTTTGGCCAACCAAGCAACCTGGAAAGGCAAATCGGCGCTACAAAGAAGTCTCGCTTCCCATTGGTCAAAAGGGCCGTGCTGAATAAAGTGTCCAAACCAGAAAGGCAGGACAGCCATGGAGAAACGGCAGCCTTGCTACGCTGATGGGCTGGATGTAAATTGCCAACAGCCACTCTGGAGAAGTGTTCGGTGTGTCCTGAAACATCTAAAAAACTCAGCTTACAGAGCATAGGGCACTTCCACTCATGGGCGTATAAATTGGGAAAACTGAAAATCAGTAAGACACAGGCACCCCAAAGTTTAGGGTTGCTCTGTTGACAAGAACCTCCACATCGATACACCTTAAATATCCCAGGAAAGAGAAAAATGGATAAAGACGTTGTGGTCCTTATGTACAATGGAATATCACTCAGCCATGAAATCAACGTCATAAGGCTAGTAGCAGCATGATGAGTGGATTTAGGTACGACGATTCTAAGTGAAATAAGTCACACAGAAAGAGACACCTATGATAAGATATCACTTATAGAGGGAATGTAAAAACCGCTACACTTGAACTGAATTACAAAACAGAACAGAGTCACACGTTTAGAAAACACACTATGGCTGCTTAACGGGAAAGGTGAGGTGGGGTGATGCATAAAACAAGGGTTTCAAATTAGCTCAGATACCGTTCCGTAAACCCAATATGAAATAGACAAGACCTACTCCTTGCTCAGTGAACTGGACTCAACACCCCGTATTCACCGCACAAGAATATATCTGACTAGTAAGAATCTTAAAACCTATGTATTGATATCTCTCCGTAAGTGAGTCAAGTGGGTGTAAAGCGGCATAAACACAGCAGTGAAAAGCAGCTAAACCCCATTATAAAAATCAACTACTTTTAAAAACCCGTGAAACAAAGACAGTGAAAGAGAGAGAAATTCTTACGAAATTCGTTCAGGGGCTGTGATGCCACCTGGATTGACCATATCTAGACCCACTGCTGATTGAGACATAAGGGTGAACACTCTTGGGGCTGAGAGGTTTGGTGAGGTTGGGTGAGCAAACGCAGACCCTTTAAAGTAATACTGCGTGGTACCCATCCCATGGGTCCCAAATCTCCAGGTTCAAGGGCATCTTCCTACATCGAAAACATGCATGAGAAACCCAGAAGATGGTACACCGTGTGATCGGGAAAGGTTTCCAAAACGCACCTCATTTCTCATCTCCTTGTGCTCGGGTTCGCCATTCCAACCGCTTTACTAGCAATCTCCCTCCTTGGAGAATCAGCACCTTTCACATCCTGTTCCGTACAGGTAGCCATTTGTCCTGAGGATGAACGGGAAGAGGAGGAACCAATGAGAGACTAGCTCTAGGTGTTGGGAAAGGTACAGGTCACCCTATTTTCCCATCAGGAAGAAGAATTAACCACAGGCTCACCCTGTCCCCCCGGAACCAGAATAGGGCCTGAAGCAATCCTGCGCTTTTGCGGCCTGCTCCCAAAAAAGCGAGTTGAAAAATGGAGCTCAGGGGCACTGCAATTCAAAAACCTGCAGAGTTATCAATGATAACTCTCGTCCACAAATATATTGAGGGAAGGCAACGAAGAGGATTTGAAAGCAAGGCAGAATTGCAGGAAACTGATTTCAGGAGGTAGATTCGAATCGCCTTTAAAGCACAGGAAAAGCGGAAAAACCTCGACAATGATGCCCTTGGCCAAAAAGGGCGTATGCGTTTTTTCCTGAATATATTCAGGAAAAAACGCATACGCCCTTTTTGGCCAACCAAGCAACCTGGAAATGCAAATCGGCGCTACAAAGAAGTCTCGCTTCCATCGGTCAAAAGGGCCGTGCTGAATAAAGTGTCCAAACCAGAAAGGCAGGACAGCCATGGAGAAACGGGAGCCTTGCTACGCTGATGGGCTGGATGTAAATTGCCAACAGCCACTCTGGAGAAGTGTTCGGTGTGTCCTGAAACATCTAAAAAACTCAGCTTACAGAGCATAGGGCACTTCCACTCATGGGCGTATAAATTGGGAAAACTGAAAATCAGCAAGACACAGGCACCCCAAAGTTTAGGGTTGCTCTGTTGACAAGAACTTCCACATCGATACACCTTAAATATCCCAGGAAAGAGAAAAATGGATAAAGACGTTGTGGTCCTTATGTACAATGGAATATCACTCAGCCATGAAATCAACGTCATAAGGCTACTAGCAGCATGATGAGTGGATTTAGGGACGACGATTCTAAGTGAAATAAGTCACACAGAAAGAGACACCTATGATAAGATATCACTTATAGAGGGAATGTAAAAACCGCTACACTTGAACTGAATTACAAAACAGAACAG
The DNA here is from genome assembly GCF_028021215.1 of Eschrichtius robustus. NCBI lineage: Eukaryota > Metazoa > Chordata > Mammalia > Artiodactyla > Eschrichtiidae > Eschrichtius > Eschrichtius robustus. The sequence goes on along the minus strand of NC_090824.1, from coordinate 112,549,719 downwards.
AGTCACACGTTCAAAAAACACACTATGGCTGCTTAACGGGAAAGGTGAGGTGGGGTGATGCATAAAACAAGGGTTTCAAATTAGCTCAGATACCGTTCCGTAAACCCAATATGAAATAGACAAGACCTACTCCTTGCTCAGTGAACTGGACTCAACACCCCGTATTCACCGCACAAGAATATATCTGACTAGTAAGAATCTTAAAACCTATGTATTGATATCTCTCCGTAAGTGAGTCAAGTGGGTGTAAAGCGGCATAAACACAGCAGTGAAAAGCAGCTAAACCCCATTATAAAAATCAACTACTTTTAAAAACCCGTGAAACAAAGACAGTGAAAGAGAGAGAAATTCTTACGAAATTCGTTCAGGGGCTGTGATGCCACCTGGATTGACCATATCTAGACCCACTGCTGATTGAGACATAAGGGTGAACACTCTTGGGGCTGAGAGGTTTGGTGAGGTTGGGTGAGCAAACGCAGACCCTTTAAAGTAATACTGCGTGGTACCCATCCCATGGGTCCCAAATCTCCAGGTTCAAGGGCATCTTCCTACATCGAAAACATGCATGAGAAACCCAGAAGATGGTACACCGTGTGATCGGGAAAGGTTTCCAAAACGCACCTCATTTCTCATCTCCTTGTGCTCGGGTTCGCCATTCCAACCGCTTTACTAGCAATCTCCCTCCTTGGAGGATCAGCACCTTTCACATCCTGTTCCGTACAGGTAGCCATTTGTCCTGAGGATGAACGGGAAGAGGGGGAACCAATGAGAGACTAGCTCTAGGTGTTGGGAAAGGTACAGGTCACTCTATTTTCCCATCAGGAAGAAGAATTAACCACAGGCTCACCCTGCCCCCCCGGAACCAGAATAGGGCCTGAAGCAATCCTGCGCTTTTGCGGCCTGCTCCCAAAAAAGCGAGTTGAAAAATGGAGCTCAGGGGCACTGCAATTCACAAACCTGCAGAGTTATCAATGATAACTCTCGTCCACAAATATATTGAGGGAAGGCAACGAAGAGGATTTGAAAGCAAGGCAGAATTGCAGGAAACTGATTTCAGGAGGTAGATTCGAATCGCCTTTAAAGCACAGGAAAAGCGGAAAAACCTCGACAATGATGCCCTTGGCCAAAAAGGGCGTATGCGTTTTTTCCTGAATATATTCAGGAAAAAACGCATACGCCCTTTTTGGCCAACCAAGCAACCTGGAAAGGCAAATCGGCGCTACAAAGAAGTCTCGCTTCCATCGGTCAAAAGGGCCGTGCTGAATAAAGTGTCCAAACCAGAAAGGCAGGACAGCCATGGAGAAACGGGAGCCTTGCTACGCTGATGGGCTGGATGTAAATTGCCCACAGCCACTCTGGAGAAGTGTTCGGTGTGTCCTGAAACATCTAAAAAACTCAGCTTACAGAGCATAGGGCACTTCCACTCATGGGCGTATAAATTGGGAAAACTGAAAATCAGCAAGACACAGGCACCCCAAAGTTTAGGGTTGCTCTGTTGACAAGAACTTCCACATCGATACACCTTAAATATCCCAGGAAAGAGAAAAATGGATAAAGACGTTGTGGTCCTTATGTACAATGGAATATCACTCAGCCATGAAATCAACGTCATAAGGCTACTAGCAGCATGATGAGTGGATTTAGGGACGACGATTCTAAGTGAAATAAGTCACACAGAAAGAGACACCAATGATAAGATATCACTTATAGAGGGAATGTAAAAACCGCTACACTTGAACTGAATTACAAAACAGAACAGAGTCACACGTTCAGAAAACACACTATGGCTGCTTAACGGGAAAGGTGAGGTGGGGTGATGCATAAAACAAGGGTTTCAAATTAGCTCAGATACCGTTCCGTAAACCCAATATGAAATAGACAAGACCTACTCCTTGCTCAGTGAACTGGACTCAACACCCCGTATTCACCGCACAAGAATATATCTGACTAGTAAGTATCTTAAAACCTATGTATTGATATCTCTCCGTAAGTGAGTCAAGTGGGTGTAAAGCGGCATAAACACAGCAGTGAAAAGCAGCTAAACCCCATTATAAAAATCAACTACTTTTAAGAACCCGTGAAACAAAGACAGTGAAAGAGAGAGAAATTCTTACGAAATTCGTTTAGGGGCTGTGATGCCACCTGGATTGACCATATCTAGACCCACTGCTGATAGAGACATAAGGGTGAACACTCTTGGGGCTGAGAGGTTTGGTGAGGTTGGGTGAGCAAACGCAGACCCTTTAAAGTAATACTGCGTGGTACCCATCCCATGGGTCCCAAATCTCCAGGTTTAAGGGCATCTTCCTACATCGAGAACATGCATGAGAAACCCAGAAGATGGTACACCGTGTGATCGGGAAAGGTTTCCAAAACGCACCTCATTTCTCATCTCCTTGTGCTCGGGTTCGCCATTCCAACCGCTTTACTAGCAATATCCCTCCTTGGAGAATCAGCACCTTTCACATCCTGTTCCGTACAGGTAGCCATTTGTCCTGAGGATGAACGGGAAGAGGGGGAACCAATGAGAGACTAGCTCTAGGTGTTGGGAAAGGTACAGGTCACTCTATTTTCCCATCAGGAAGAAGAATTAACCACAGGCTCAGCCTGCCCCCCCGGAACCAGAATAGGGCCTGAAGCAATCCTGCGCTTTTGCGGCCTGCTCCCAAAAAAGCGAGTTGAAAAATGGAGCTCAGGGGCACGGCAATTCAAAAACCTGCAGAGTTATCAATGATAACTCTCGTCCACAAATATATTGAGGGAAGGCAACGAAGAGGATTTGAAAGCAAGACAGAATTGCAGGAAACTGATTTCAGGAGGTAGATTCGAATCGCCTTTAAAGCACAGGAAAAGCGGAAAAACCTCGACAATGATGCCCTTGGCCAAAAAGGGCGTATGCGTTTTTTCCTGAATATATTCAGGAAAAAACGCATACGCCCTTTTTGGCCAACCAAGCAACCTGGAAAGGCAAATCGGCGCTACAAAGAAGTCTCGCTTCCCATCGGTCAAAAGGGCCGTGCTGAATAAAGTGTCCAAACCAGAAAGGCAGGACAGCCATGGAGAAATGGGAGCCTTGCTACGCTGATGGGCTGGATGTAAATTGCCAACAGCCACTCTGGAGAAGTGTTCGGTGTGTCCTGAAACATCTAAAAAACTCAGCTTACAGAGCATAGGGCACTTCCACTCACGGGCGTATAAATTGGGAAAACTGAAAATCAGCAAGACACAGGCACCCCAAAGTTTAGGGTTGCTCTGTTGACAAGAACCTCCACATCGATACACCTTAAATATCCCAGGAAAGAGAAAAATGGATAAAGACGTTGTGGTCCTTATGTACAATGGAATATCACTCAGCCATGAAATCAACGTCATAAGGCTACTAGCAGCATGATGAGTGGATTTAGGGACGACGATTCTAAGTGAAATAAGTCACACAGAAAGAGACACCTATGATAAGATATCACTTATAGAGGGAATGTAAAAACCGCTACACTTGAACTGAATTACAAAACAGAACAGAGTCACACGTTTAGAAAACACACTATGGCTGCTTAACGGGAAAGGTGAGGTGGGGTGATGCATAAAACAAGGGTTTCAAATTAGCTCAGATACCGTTCGGTAAACCCAATATGAAATAGACAAGACCTACTCCTTGCTCAGTGAACTGGACTCAACACCCCATATTCACCGCACAAGAATATATCTGACTAGTAAGAATCTTAAAATCTATGTATTGATATCTCTCCGTAAGTGAATCAAGTGGGTGTAAAGCGGCATAAACACAGCAGTGAAAAGCAGCTAAACCCCATTATAAAAATCAACTACTTTTAAAAACCCGTGAAACAAAGACAGTGAAAGAGAGAGAAATTCTTACAAAATTCGTTCAGGGGCTGTGATACCACCTGGATTGACCATATCTAGACCCACAGCTGATTGAGACATAAGGGTGGACACTCTTGCGGCTTAGACGTTTGGTGAGGTTGGGTGAGCAAACGCAGACCCTTTAAAGTAATACTGCGTGGTACCCATCCCATGGGTCCCAAATCTCCAGGTTCAAGGGCATCTTCCTACATCGAAAACATGCATGAGAAACCCAGAAGATGGTACACCGTGTGATCGGGAAAGGTTTCCAAAACGCACCTCATTTCTCATCTCCTTGTGCTCGGGTTCGCCATTCCAACCGCTTTACTAGCAATCTCCCTCCTTGGAGAATCAGCACCTTTCACCTCCTGTTCCGAACAGGTAGCCATTTGTCCTGAGGATGAACGGGAAGAGGGGGAACCAGTGAGAGACTAGCTCTAGGTCTTGGGACAGGCACAGGTCACTCTATTTTCCCATCAGGAAGAAGAATTAACCACAGGCTCAGCCTGCCCCCCCGGAACCAGAATAGGGCCTGAAGCAATCCTGCGCTTTTGCGGCCTGTTCCCAAAAAAGCGAGTTGAAAAATGGAGCTCAGGGGCACTGCAATTCACAAACCTGCAGAGTTATCAATGATAACTCTCGTCCACAAATATATTGAGGGAAGGAAACGAAGAGGATTTGAAAGCAAGGCAGAATTGCAGGAAACTGATTTCAGGAGGTAGATTCGAATCGCCTTTAAAGCACAGGAAAAGCGGAAAAACCTCGACAATGATGCCCTTGGCCAAAAAGGGCGTATGCGTTTTTTCCTGCATATATTCAGGAAAAAACGCATACGCCCTTTTTGGCCAACCAAGCAACCTGGAAAGGCAAATCGGCGCTACAAAGAAGTCTCGCTTCCCATCGGTCAAAAGGGCCATGCTGAATAAAGTGTCCAAACCAGAACGGCAGGACAGCCATGGAGAAATGGGAGCCTTGCTACGCTGATGGGCTGGATGTAAATTGCCAACAGCCACTCTGGGGAAGTGTACGGTGTGTCCTGAAACATCTAAAAAACTCAGCTTACAGAGCATAGGGCACTTCCACTCATGGGCGTATAAGTTGGGAAAACTGAAATTCAGCAAGACACAGGCACCCCAAAGTTTAGGGTTGCTCTGTTGACAAGAACCTCCACTTCGTTACACCTTAAATATCCCAGGAAAGAGAAAAATGGATAAAGAAGTTGTGGTCCTTATGTACAATGTAATATCACTCAGCCATGAAATGAACGTCATAAGGCTTGTAGCAGCATGATGAGTGGATTTAGGTACGACGATTCTAAGTGAAATAAGTCACACAGAAAGAGAAACATATGATAAGATATCACTTATAGTGGGAATGTAAAAACCGCTACACTTGAACTGAATTACAAAACAGAACAGAGTCACACGTTTAGAAAACACACTATGGCTGCTTAACGGAAAAGGTGAGGTGGGGTGATGCATAAAACAAGGGTTTCAAATTAACTCAGATACCGTTCCATAAACCCAATATGTAATAGACAAGACCTACTCCTTGCTCAGTGAACTGGACTCAACACCCCCTATTCACCGCCCAAGAATATATCTGACTAGAAAGAATCTTAAAACCTATGTATTGATATCTCTGTGTAAGTGAGTCAAGTGGGTGTAAAGCGGCATAAACACAGCAGTGAAAAGCAGCTAAACCCCATTATAAAAATCAACTACTTTTAAAAATCCGTGAAACAAAGACAGTGAAACAGAGAGAAATTCTTACAAAATTCGTTCAGGGGCTGTGATACCACCTGGATTGATCATATCTAGACCCACAGCTGATTGAGACATAAGGGTGTACACTCTTGCGGCTTAGAGGTTTGGTGAGTTTGGGTGAGCAAACGCAGACCCTTTAAAGTAATACTGCGGGGTACCCATCCCATGGGTCCCAAATCTCCAGGTTCAAGGGCATCTTCCTACATCGAAAACATGCATGAGAAACCCAGAAGATGGTACACCGTGTGATCGGGAAAGGTTTTCAAAACGCACCTCATTTCTCATCTCCTTGTGCTCGGGTTCGCCATTCCAACCGCTTTACTAGCAATATCCCTCCTTGGAGAACCAGCACCTTTCACCTCCTGTTCCGTACAGGTAGCCATTTGTCCTGAGGATGAACGGGAAGAGGGGGAACCAATGAGAGACTAGCTCTAGGTGTTGGGAAAGGCACAGGTCACTCTATTTTCCCATCAGGAAGAAGAATTAACCACAGGCTCAGCCTGCCCCCCCGGAACCAGAATAGGGCCTGAAGCAATCCTGCGCTTTTGCGGCCTGCTCCCAAAAAAGCGAGTTGAAAAATGGAGCTCAGGGGCACTGCAATTCACAAACCTGCAGAGTTATCAATGATAACTCTCGTCCACAAATATATTGAGGGAAGGCAACGAAGAGGATTTGAAAGCAAGGCAGAATTGCAGGAAACTGATTTCAGGAGGTAGATACGAATCGCTTTTAAAGCACAGGAAAAGCGGCAAAACCTCGACAATGATGCCCTTGGCCAAAAAGGGCGTATGCGTTTTTTCATGAATATATTCAGGAAAAAACGCATACGCCCTTTTTGGCCAACCAAGCAACCTGGAAAGGCAAATCGGCGCTACAAAGAAGTCTCGCTTCCCATCGGTCAAAAGGGCCGTGCTGAATAAAGTGTCCAAACCAGAAAGGCAGGACAGCCATGGAGAAACGGGAGCCTTGTTACGCTGATGGGCTGGATGTAAATTGCCAACAGCCACTCTGGAAATGTGTTCGGTGTGTCCTGAAAAATCTAAAAAACTCAGCTTACAGAGCATAGGGCACTTCCACTCACGGGCGTATAAATTGGGAAAACTGAAAATCAGCAAGACACAGGCACCCCAAAGTTTAGGGTTGCTCTGTTGACAAGAACCTCCACATCGATACACCTTAAATATCCCAGGAAAGAGAAAAATGGATAAAGACGTTGTGGTCCTTATGTACAATGGAATATCACTCAGCCATGAAATCAACGTCATAAGGCTAGTAGCAGCATGATGAGTGGATTTAGGTACGACGATTCTAAGTGAAATAAGTCACACAGAAAGAGACACCTATGATAAGATATCACTTATAGAGGGAATGTAAAAACCGCTACACTTGAACTGAATTACAAAACAGAACAGAGTCACACGTTTAGAAAACACACTATGGCTGCTTAACGGGAAAGGTGAGGTGGGGTGATGCATAAAACAAGGGTTTCAAATTAGCTCAGATACCGTTCCGTAAACCCAATATGAAATAGACAATACCTACTCCTTGCTCAGTGAACTGGACTCAACACCCCGTATTCACCGCACAAGAATATATCTGACTAGTAAGAATCTTAAAACCTATGTATTGATATCTCTCCGTAAGTGAGTCAAGTGGGTGTAAAGCGGCATAAACACAGCAGTGAAAAGGAGCTAAACCCCATTATAAAAATCAACTACTTTTAAAAACCCATGAAAGAAAGACAGTGAAAGAGAGAGAAATTCTTACGAAATTCGTTCAGGGGCTGTGATGCCACCTGGATTGACCATATCTTGACCCACTGCTGATTGAGACATAAGGGTGAACACTCTTGGGGCTGAGAGGTTTGGTGGGGTTGGGTGAGCAAACGCAGACCCTTTAAATTAATACTGCGTGGTATCCATCCCATGGGTCTCAAATCTCCAGGTTCAAGGGCATCTTCCTACATCAAAAACATGCATGAGAAACCCAGAAGATGGTACACCGTGTGATCGGGAAAGGTTTCCAAAACGCACCTCATTTCTCATCTCCTTGTGCTCGGGTTCGCCATTCCAACCGCTTTACTAGCAATCTCCCTCCTTGGAGAATCAGCACCTTTCACATCCTGTTCCGTACAGGTAGCCATTTGTCCTGAGGATGAACGGGAAGAGGAGGAACCAATGAGAGACTAGCTCTAGGTGTTGGGAAAGGTACAGGTCACTCTATTTTCCCATCAGGAAGAAGAATTAACCACAGGCTCACCCTGCCCCCCCGGAACCAGAATAGGGCCTGAAGCAATCCTGCGCTTTTGCGGCCTGCTCCCAAAAAAGCGAGTTGAAAAATGGAGCTCAGGGGCACTGCAATTCACAAACCTGCAGAGTTATCAATGATAACTCTCGTCCACAAATATATTGAGGGAAGGCAACGAAGAGGATTTGAAAGCAAGGCAGAATTGCAGGAAACTGATTTCAGGAGGTAGAGTCGAATCGCCTTTAAAACACAGGAAAAGCGGAAAAACCTCGACAATGATGCCCTTGGCCAAAAAGGGCGTATGCGTTTTTTCCTGAATATATTCAGGAAAAAACGCATACGCCCTTTTTGGCCAACCAAGCAACCTGGAAAGGCAAATCGGCGCTACAAAGAAGTCTCGCTTCCCATCGGTCATAAGGGCCGTGCTGAATAAAGTGTCAAAACCAGAAAGGCAGGACAGCCATGGAGAAACGGGAGCCTTGCTACGCTGATGGGCTGGATGTAAATTGCCAACAGCCACTCTGGAGAAGTGTTCGGTGTGTCCTGAAACATCTTAAAAACTCAGCTTACAGAGCATAGGGCACTACCACTCACGGGCGTATAAATTGGGAAAACTGAAAATCAGCAAGACACAGGCACCCCAAAGTTTAGGGTTGCTCTGTTGACAAGAACCTCCACATCGATACACCTTAAATATCCCAGGAAAGAGAAAAATGGATAAAGACGTTGTGGTCCTTATGTACAATGGAATATCACTCAGCCATGAAATCAACGTCATAAGGCTAGTAGCAGCATGATGAGTGGATTTAGGTACGACGATTCTAAGTGAAATAAGTCACACAGAAAGAGACACCTATGATAAGATATCACTTATAGAGGGAATGTAAAAACCGCTACACTTGAACTGAATTACAAAACAGAACAGAGTCACACGTTTAGAAAACACACTATGGCTGCTTAACGGGAAAGGTGAGGGGGTGATGCATAAAACAAGGGTTTCAAATTAGCTCAGATACCGTTCCGTAAACCCAATATGAAATAGACAAGACCTACTCCTTGCTCAGTGAACTGGACTCAACACCCCGTATTCACGCACAAGAATATATCTGACTAGTAAGAATCTTAAAACCTATGTATTGATATCTCTCCGTAAGTGAGTCAAGTGGGTGTAAAGCGGCATAAACACAGCAGTGAAAAGCAGCTAAACCCCATTATAAAAATCAACTACTTTTAAAAACCCGTGAAACAAAGACAGTGAAAGAGAGAGAAATTCTTACAAAATTCGTTCAGGGGCTGTGATACCACCTGGATTGATCATATCTAGACCCACAGCTGATTGAGACATAAGGGTGTACACTCTTGCGGCTTAGAGGTTTGGTGAGTTTGGGTGAGCAAACGCAGACCCTTTAAAGTAATACTGCGGGGTACCCATCCCATGGGTCCCAAATCTCCAGGTTCAAGGGCATCTTCCTACATCGAAAACATGCATGAGAAACCCAGAAGATGGTACACCGTGTGATCGGGAAAGGTTTTCAAAACGCACCTCATTTCTCATCTCCTTGTGCTCGGGTTCGCCATTTCAACCGCTTTACTAGCAATATCCCTCCTTGGAGAACCAGCACCTTTCACCTCCTGTTCCGTACAGGTAGCCATTTGTCCTGAGGATGAACGGGAAGAGGGGGAACCAATGAGAGACTAGCTCTAGGTGTTGGGAAAGGCACAGGTCACTCTATTTTCCCATCAGGAAGAAGAATTAACCACAGGCTCACCCTGCCCCCCCGGAACCAGAATAGGGCCTGAAGCAATCCTGCGCTTTTGCGGCCTGCTCCCAAAAAAGCGAGTTGAAAAATGGAGCTCAGGGGCACTGCAATTCAAAAACCTGCAGAGTTATCAATGATAACTCTCGTCCACAAATATATTGAGGGAAGGCAACGAAGAGGATTTGAAAGCAAGGCAGAATTGCAGGAAACTGATTTCAGGAGGTAGAGTCGAATCGCCTTTAAAACACAGGAATAGCGGAAAAACCTCGACAATGATGCCCTTGGCCAAAATGGGCGTATGCGTTTTTTCCTGAATATATTCAGGAAAAAACGCATATGCCCTTTTTGGCCAACCAAGCAACCTGGAAAGGCAAATCGGCGCTACAAATAAGTCTCGCTTCCCATCGGTCAAAAGGGCCGTGCTGAAAAAAGTGTCCAAACCAGAAAGGCAGGACAGCCATGGAGAAACGGGAGCCTTGCTACGCTGATGGGCTGGATGTAAATTGCCAACAGCCACTCTGGAGAAGTGTTCGGTGTGTCCTGAAACATCTAAAAAACTCAGCTTACAGAGCATAGGGCACTTCCACTCATGGGCGTATAAATTGGGAAAACTGAAAATCAGCAAGACACAGGCACCCCAAAGTTTAGGGTTGCTCTGTTGACAAGAACCTCCACATCGATACACCTTCAATATCCCAGGAAAGAGAAAAATGGATAAAGACGTTGTGGTCCTTATGTACAATGGAATATCACTCAGCCATGAAATCAACGTCATAAGGCTACTAGCAGCATGATGAGTGGATTTAGGTACGACGATTCTAAGTGAAATAAGTCACACAGAAAGAGACACCTATGATAAGATATCACTTATAGAGGGAATGTAAAAACCGCTACACTTGAACTGAATTACAAAACAGAACAGAGTCACACGTTTAGAAAACACACTATGGCTGCTTAACGGGAAAGGTGAGGTGGGGTGATGCATAAAACAAGGGTTTCAAACTAGCTCAGATACCGTTCCGTAAACCCAATATGAAATAGACAAGACCTACTCCTTGCTCAGTGAACTGGACTCAACACCCCATATTCACCGCACAAGAATATATCTGACTAGTAAGAATCTTAAAGCCTATGTATTGATATCTCTCCATAAGTGAGTCAAGTGGGTGTAAAGCGGCATAAACACAGCAGTGAAAAGCAGCTAAACCCCATTATAAAAATCAACTACTTTTAAAAACCCGTGAAGCAAAGACAGTGAAAGAGAGAGAAATTCTTACGAAATTCGTTCAGGGGCTGTGATACCACCTGGATTGATCATATCTAGACCCACAGCTGATTGAGACATAAGGATGTACACTCTTGCGGCTTAGAGGTTTGGTGAGGTTGGGTGAGCAAACGCAGACCCTTTAAAGTAATACTGCGGGGTACCCATCCCATGGGTCCCAAATCTCCAGGTTCAAGGGCATCTTCCTACATCGAAAACATGCATGAGAAACCCAGAAGATGGTACACCGTGTGATCGGGAAAGGTTTTCAAAACGCACCTCATTTCTCATCTCCTTGTGCTCGGGTTCGCCATTCCAACCGCTTTACTAGCAATATCCCTCCTTGGAGAACCAGCACCTTTCACCTCCTGTTCCGTACAGGTAGCCATTTGTCCTGAGGATGAACGGGAAGAGGGGGAACCAATGAGAGACTAGCTCTAGGTGTTGGGAAAGGCACAGGTCACTCTATTTTCCCATCAGGAAGAAGAATTAACCACAGGCTCACCCTGCCCCCCCGGAACCAGAATAGGGCCTGAAGCAATCCTGCGCTTTTGCGGCCTGCTCCCAAAAAAGCGAGTTGAAAAATGGAGCTCAGGGGCACTGCAATTCAAAAACCTGCAGAGTTATCAATGATAACTCTCGTCCACAAATATATTGAGGGAAGGCAACGAAGAGGATTTGAAAGCAAGGCAGAATTGCAGGAAACTGATTTCAGGAGGTAGAGTCGAATCGCCTTTAAAACACAGGAAAAGCGGAAAAACCTCGACAATGATGCCCTTGGCCAAAATGGGCGTATGCGTTTTTTCCTGAATATATTCAGGAAAAAACGCATATGCCCTTTTTGGCCAACCAAGCAACCTGGAAAGGCAAATCGGCGCTACAAATAAGTCTCGCTTCCCATCGGTCAAAAGGGCCGTGCTGAAAAAAGTGTCCAAACCAGAAAGGCAGGACAGCCATGGAGAAACGGGAGCCTTGCTACGCTGATGGGCTGGATGTAAATTGCCAACAGCCACTCTGGAGAAGTGTTCGGTGTGTCCTGAAACATCTAAAAAACTCAGCTTACAGAGCATAGGGCACTTCCACTCATGGGCGTATAAATTGGGAAAACTGAAAATCAGCAAGACACAGGCACCCCAAAGTTTAGGGTTGCTCTGTTGACAAGAACCTCCACATCGATACACCTTCAATATCCCAGGAAAGAGAAAAATGGATAAAGACGTTGTGGTCCTTATGTACAATGGAATATCACTCAGCCATGAAATCAACGTCATAAGGCTAGTAGCAGCATGATGAGTGGATTTAGGTACGACGATTCTAAGTGAAATAAGTCACACAGAAAGAGACACCTATGATAAGATATCACTTATAGAGGGAATGTAAAAACCGCTACACTTGAACTGAATTACAAAACAGAACAGAGTCACACGTTTAGAAAACACACTATGGCTGCTTAACGGGAAAGGTGAGGTGGGGTGATGCATAAAACAAGGGTTTCAAACTAGCTCAGATACCGTTCCGTAAACCCAATATGAAATAGACAAGACCTACTCCTTGCTCAGTGAACTGGACTCAACACCCCATATTCACCGCACAAGAATATATCTGACTAGTAAGAATCTTAAAGCCTATGTATTGATATCTCTCCATAAGTGAGTCAAGTGGGTGTAAAGCGGCATAAACACAGCAGTGAAAAGCAGCTAAACCCCATTATAAAAATCAACTACTTTTAAAAACCCGTGAAGCAAAGACAGTGAAAGAGAGAGAAATTCTTACGAAATTCGTTCAGGGGCTGTGATACCACCTGGATTGATCATATCTAGACCCACAGCTGATTGAGACATAAGGATGTACACTCTTGCGGCTTAGAGGTTTGGTGAGGTTGGGTGAGCAAACGCAGACCCTTTAAAGTAATACTGCGGGGTACCCATCCCATGGGTCCCAAATCTCCAGGTTCAAGGGCATCTTCCTACATCGAAAACATGCATGAGAAACCCAGAAGATGGTACACCGTGTGATCGGGAAAGGTTTTCAAAACGCACCTCATTTCTCATCTCCTTGTGCTCGGGTTCGCCATTCCAACCGCTTTACTAGCAATATCCCTCCTTGGAGAACCAGCACCTTTCACCTCCTGTTCCGTACAGGTAGCCATTTGTCCTGAGGATGAACGGGAAGAGGGGGAACCAATGAGAGACTAGCTCTAGGTGTTGGGAAAGGCACAGGTCACTCTATTTTCCCATCAGGAAGAAGAATTAACCACAGGCTCACCCTGCCCCCCCGGAACCAGAATAGGGCCTGAAGCAATCCTGCGCTTTTGCGGCCTGCTCCCAAAAAAGCGAGTTGAAAAATGGAGCTCAGGGGCACTGCAATTCAAAAACCTGCAGAGTTATCAATGATAACTCTCGTCCACAAATATATTGAGGGAAGGCAACGAAGAGGATTTGAAAGCAAGGCAGAATTGCAGGAAACTGATTTCAGGAGGTAGAGTCGAATCGCCTTTAAAACACAGGAAAAGCGGAAAAACCTCGACAATGATGCCCTTGGCCAAAATGGGCGTATGCGTTTTTTCCTGAATATATTCAGGAAAAAACGCATATGCCCTTTTTGGCCAACCAAGCAACCTGGAAAGGCAAATCGGCGCTACAAATAAGTCTCGCTTCCCATCGGTCAAAAGGGCCGTGCTGAAAAAAGTGTCCAAACCAGAAAGGCAGGACAGCCATGGAGAAACGGGAGCCTTGCTACGCTGATGGGCTGGATGTAAATTGCCAACAGCCACTCTGGAGAAGTGTTCGGTGTGTCCTGAAACATCTAAAAAACTCAGCTTACAGAGCATAGGGCACTTCCACTCATGGGCGTATAAATTGGGAAAACTGAAAATCAGCAAGACACAGGCACCCCAAAGTTTAGGGTTGCTCTGTTGACAAGAACCTCCACATCGATACACCTTCAATATCCCAGGAAAGAGAAAAATGGATAAAGACGTTGTGGTCCTTATGTACAATGGAATATCACTCAGCCATGAAATCAACGTCATAAGGCTAGTAGCAGCATGATGAGTGGATTTAGGTACGACGATTCTAAGGGAAATAAGTCACACAGAAAGAGACACCTATGATAAGATATCACTTATAGAGGGAATGTAAAAACCGCTACACTTGAACTGAATTACAAAACAGAACAGAGTCACACGTTTAGAAAACACACTATGGCTGCTTAACGGGAAAGGTGAGGTGGGGTGATGCATAAAACAAGGGTTTCAAACTAGCTCAGATACCGTTCCGTAAACCCAATATGAAATAGACAAGACCTACTCCTTGCTCAGTGAACTGGACTCAACACCCCATATTCACCGCACAAGAATATATCTGACTAGTAAGAATCTTAAAGCCTATGTATTGATATCTCTCCATAAGTGAGTCAAGTGGGTGTAAAGCGGCATAAACACAGCAGTGAAAAGCAGCTAAACCCCATTATAAAAATCAACTACTTTTAAAAACCCGTGAAGCAAAGACAGTGAAAGAGAGAGAAATTCTTACGAAATTCGTTCAGGGGCTGTGATACCACCTGGATTGATCATATCTAGACCCACAGCTGATTGAGACATAAGGATGTACACTCTTGCGGCTTAGAGGTTTGGTGAGGTTGGGTGAGCAAACGCAGACCCTTTAAAGTAATACTGCGGGGTACCCATCCCATGGGTCCCAAATCTCCAGGTTCAAGGGCATCTTCCTACATCGAAAACATGCATGAGAAACCCAGAAGATGGTACACCGTGTGATCGGGAAAGGTTTTCAAAACGCACCTCATTTCTCATCTCCTTGTGCTCGGGTTCGCCATTCCAACCGCTTTACTAGCAATATCCCTCCTTGGAGAACCAGCACCTTTCACCTCCTGTTCCGTACAGGTAGCCATTTGTCCTGAGGATGAACGGGAAGAGGGGGAACCAATGAGAGACTAGCTCTAGGTGTTGGGAAAGGCACAGGTCACTCTATTTTCCCATCAGGAAGAAGAATTAACCACAGGCTCACCCTGCCCCCCCGGAACCAGAATAGGGCCTGAAGCAATCCTGCGCTTTTGCGGCCTGCTCCCAAAAAAGCGAGTTGAAAAATGGAGCTCAGGGGCACTGCAATTCAAAAACCTGCAGAGTTATCAATGATAACTCTCGTCCACAAATATATTGAGGGAAGGCAACGAAGAGGATTTGAAAGCAAGGCAGAATTGCAGGAAACTGATTTCAGGAGGTAGAGTCGAATCGCCTTTAAAACACAGGAAAAGCGGAAAAACCTCGACAATGATGCCCTTGGCCAAAATGGGCGTATGCGTTTTTTCCTGAATATATTCAGGAAAAAACGCATATGCCCTTTTTGGCCAACCAAGCAACCTGGAAAGGCAAATCGGCGCTACAAATAAGTCTCGCTTCCCATCGGTCAAAAGGGCCGTGCTGAAAAAAGTGTCCAAACCAGAAAGGCAGGACAGCCATGGAGAAACGGGAGCCTTGCTACGCTGATGGGCTGGATGTAAATTGCCAACAGCCACTCTGGAGAAGTGTTCGGTGTGTCCTGAAACATCTAAAAAACTCAGCTTACAGAGCATAGGGCACTTCCACTCATGGGCGTATAAATTGGGAAAACTGAAAATCAGCAAGACACAGGCACCCCAAAGTTTAGGGTTGCTCTGTTGACAAGAACCTCCACATCGATACACCTTAAATATCCCAGGAAAGAGAAAAATGGATAAAGACGTTGTGGTCCTTATGTACAATGGAATATCACTCAGCCATGAAATCAACGTCATAAGGCTAGTAGCAGCATGATGAGTGGATTTAGGTACGACGATTCTAAGTGAAATAAGTCACACAGAAAGAGACACCTATGATAAGATATCACTTATAGAGGGAATGTAAAAACCGCTACACTTGAACTGAATTACAAAACAGAACAGAGTCACACGTTTAGAAAACACACTATGGCTGCTTAACGGGAAAGGTGAGGTGGGGTGATGCATAAAACAAGGGTTTCAAACTAGCTCAGATACCGTTCCGTAAACCCAATATGAAATAGACAAGACCTACTCCTTGCTCAGTGAACTGGACTCAACACCCCATATTCACCGCACAAGAATATATCTGACTAGTAAGAATCTTAAAACCTATGTATTGATATCTCTCCATAAGTGAGTCAAGTGGGTGTAAAGCGGCATAAACACAGCAGTGAAAAGCAGCTAAACCCCATTATAAAAATCAACTACTTTTAAAAACCCGTGAAGCAAAGACAGTGAAAGAGAGAGAAATTCTTACGAAATTCGTTCAGGGGCTGTGATACCACCTGGATTGATCATATCTAGACCCACAGCTGATTGAGACATAAGGATGTACACTCTTGCGGCTTAGAGGTTTGGTGAGGTTGGGTGAGCAAACGCAGACCCTTTAAAGTAATACTGCGGGGTACCCATCCCATGGGTCCCAAATCTCCAGGTTCAAGGGCATCTTCCTACATCGAAAACATGCATGAGAAACCCAGAAGATGGTACACCGTGTGATCGGGAAAGGTTTTCAAAACGCACCTCATTTCTCATCTCCTTGTGCTCGGGTTCGCCATTCCAACCGCTTTACTAGCAATCTCCCTCCTTGGAGAATCAGCACCTTTCACCTCCTGTTCCGTACAGGTAGCCATTTGTCCTGAGGATGAACGGGAAGAGGGGGAACCAATGAGAGACTAGCCTTAGGTGTTGGGAAAGGCACAGGTCACTCTATTTTCCCATCAGGAAGAAGAATTAACCACAGGCTCACCCTGCCCCCCCGGAACCAGAATAGGGCCTGAAGCAATCCTGCGCTTTTGCGGCCTGCTCCCAAAAAAGCGAGTTGAAAAATGGAGCTCAGGGGCACGGCAATTCACAAACCTGCAGAGTTATCAATGATAACTCTCGTCCACAAATATATTGAGGGAAGGCAACGAAGAGGATTTGAAAGCAAGGCAGAATTGCAGGAAACTGATTTCAGGAGGTAGATTCGAATCGCTTTTAAATCACAGGAAAAGCGGCAAAACCTCGACAATGATGCCCTTGGCCAAAAAGGGCGTATGCGTTTTTTCCTGAATATATTCAGGAAAAAACGCATACGCCCTTTTTGGCCAACCAAGCAACCTGGAAAGGCAAATCGGCGCTACAAAGAAGTCTCGCTTCCCATTGGTCAAAAGGGCCGTGCTGAATAAAGTGTCCAAACCAGAAAGGCAGGACAGCCATGGAGAAACGGCAGCCTTGCTACGCTGATGGGCTGGATGTAAATTGCCAACAGCCACTCTGGAGAAGTGTTCGGTGTGTCCTGAAACATCTAAAAAACTCAGCTTACAGAGCATAGGGCACTTCCACTCATGGGCGTATAAATTGGGAAAACTGAAAATCAGTAAGACACAGGCACCCCAAAGTTTAGGGTTGCTCTGTTGACAAGAACCTCCACATCGATACACCTTAAATATCCCAGGAAAGAGAAAAATGGATAAAGACGTTGTGGTCCTTATGTACAATGGAATATCACTCAGCCATGAAATCAACGTCATAAGGCTAGTAGCAGCATGATGAGTGGATTTAGGTACGACGATTCTAAGTGAAATAAGTCACACAGAAAGAGACACCTATGATAAGATATCACTTATAGAGGGAATGTAAAATCCGCTACACTTGAACTGAATTACAAAACAGAACAGAGTCACACGTTTAGAAAACACACTATGGCTGCTTAACGGGAAAGGTGAGGTGGGGTGATGCATAAAACAAGGGTTTCAAATTAGCTCAGATACCGTTCCGTAAACCCAATATGAAATAGACAATACCTACTCCTTGCTCAGTGAACTGGACTCAACACCCCGTATTCACCGCACAGGAATATATCTGACTAGTAAGAATCTTAAAACCTATGTATTGATATCTCTCCGTAAGTGAGTCAAGTGGGTGTAAAGCGGCATAAACACAGCAGTGAAAAGCAGCTAAACCCCATTATAAAAATCAACTACTTTTAAAAACCCGTGAAACAAAGACAGTGAAAGAGAGAGAAATTCTTACGAAATTCGTTCAGGGGCTGTGATGCCACCTGGATTGACCATAACTAGACCCACTGCTGATTGAGACATAAGGGTGAACACTCTTGGGGCTGAGAGGTTTGGTGAGGTTGGGTGAGCAAACGCAGACCCTTTAAATTAATACTGCGTGGTATCCATCCCATGGGTCCCAAATCTCCAGGTTCAAGGGCATCTTCCTACATCAAAAACATGCATGAGAAACCCAGAAGATGGTACACCGTGTGATCGGGAAAGGTTTCCAAAACGCACCTCATTTCTCATCTCCTTGTGCTCGGGTTCGCCATTCCAACCGCTTTACTAGCAATCTCCCTCCTTGGAGAATCAGCACCTTTCACATCCTGTTCCGTACAGGTAGCCATTTGTCCTGAGGATGAACGGGAAGAGGAGGAACCAATGAGAGACTAGCTCTAGGTGTTGGGAAAGGTACAGGTCACCCTATTTTCCCATCAGGAAGAAGAATTAACCACAGGCTCACCCTGTCCCCCCGGAACCAGAATAGGGCCTGAAGCAATCCTGCGCTTTTGCGGCCTGCTCCCAAAAAAGCGAGTTGAAAAATGGAGCTCAGGGGCACTGCAATTCAAAAACCTGCAGAGTTATCAATGATAACTCTCGTCCACAAATATATTGAGGGAAGGCAACGAAGAGGATTTGAAAGCAAGGCAGAATTGCAGGAAACTGATTTCAGGAGGTAGATTCGAATCGCCTTTAAAGCACAGGAAAAGCGGAAAAACCTCGACAATGATGCCCTTGGCCAAAAAGGGCGTATGCGTTTTTTCCTGAATATATTCAGGAAAAAACGCATACGCCCTTTTTGGCCAACCAAGCAACCTGGAAATGCAAATCGGCGCTACAAGAAGTCTCGCTTCCATCGGTCAAAAGGGCCGTGCTGAATAAAGTGTCCAAACCAGAAAGGCAGGACAGCCATGGAGAAACGGGAGCCTTGCTACGCTGATGGGCTGGATGTAAATTGCCAACAGCCACTCTGGAGAAGTGTTCGGTGTGTCCTGAAACATCTAAAAAACTCAGCTTACAGAGCATAGGGCACTTCCACTCATGGGCGTATAAATTGGGAAAACTGAAAATCAGCAAAAGACACAGGCACCCCAAAGTTTAGGGTTGCTCTGTTGACAAGAACCTCCACATCGATACACCTTCAATATCCCAGGAAAGAGAAAAATGGATAAAGACGTTGTGGTCCTTATGTACAATGGAATATCACTCAGCCATGAAATCAACGTCATAAGGCTAGTAGCAGCATGATGAGTGGATTTAGGTACGACGATTCTAAGTGAAATAAGTCACACAGAAAGAGACACCTATGATAAGATATCACTTATAGAGGGAATGTAAAAACCGCTACACTTGAACTGAATTACAAAACAGAACAGAGTCACACGTTTAGAAAACACACTATGGCTGCTTAACGGGAAAGGTGAGGTGGGGTGATGCATAAAACAAGGGTTTCAAATTAGCTCAGATACCGTTCCATAAACCCAATATGAAATAGACAAGACCTACTCCTTGCTCAGTGAACTGGACTCAACACCCCGTATTCACCGCACAAGAATATATCTGACTAGTAAGAATCTTAAAACCTATGTATTGATATCTCTCCGTAAGTGAGTCAAGTGGGTGTAAAGCGGCATAAACACAGCAGTGAAAAGCAGCTAAACCCCATTATAAAAATCAACTACTTTTAAAAACCCGTGAAACAAAGACAGTGAAAGAGAGAGAAATTCTTACGAAATTCGTTCAGGGGCTGTGATGCCACCTGGATTGACCATATCTAGACCCACTGCTGATTGAGACATAAGGGTGAACACTCTTGGGGCTGAGAGGTTTGGTGAGGTTGGGTGAGCAAACGCAGACCCTTTAAAGTAATACTGCGTGGTACCCATCCCATGGGTCCCAAATCTCCAGGTTTAAGGGCATCTTCCTACATCGAGAACATGCATGAGAAACCCAGAAGACGGTACACCGTGTGATCGGGAAAGGTTTCCAAAACGCACCTCATTTCTCATCTCCTTGTGCTCGGGTTCGCCATTCCAACCGCTTTACTAGCAATCTCCCTCCTTGGAGAATCAGCACCTTTCACCTCCTGTTCCGTACAGGTAGCCATTTGTCCTGAGGATGAAGGGGAAGAGGGGGAACCAATGATAGACTAGCTCTAGGTGTTGGGAAAGGTACAGGTCACTCTATTTTCCCATCAGGAAGAAGAATTAACCACAGGCTCAGCCTGCCCCCCCGGAACCAGAATAGGGCCTGAAGCAATCCTGCGCTTTTGTGGCCTGCTCCCAAAAAAGCGAGTTGAAAAATGGAGCTCAGGGGCACTGCAATTCAAAAACCTGCAGAGTTATCAATGATAACTCTCGTCCACAAATATATTGAGGGAAGGCAACGAAGAGGATTTGAAAGCAAGACAGAATTGCAGGAAACTGATTTCAGGAGGTAGATTCGAATCGCCTTTAAAGCACAGGAAAAGCGGAAAAACCTCGACAATGATGCCCTTGGCCAAAAAGGTCGTATGCGTTTTTTCCTGAATATATTCAGGAAAAAACGCATACGCCATTTTTGGCCAACGAAGCAACCTGGAAAGGCAAATCGGCGCTACAAAGAAGTCTCGCTTCCCATCGGTCAAAAGGGCCGTGCTGAATAAAGTGTCCAAACCAGAAAGGCAGGACAGCCATGGAGAAACGGGAGCCTTGCTACGCTGATGGGCTGGATGTAAATTGCCAACAGCCACTCTGGGGAAGTGTTCGGTGTGTCCTGAAACATCTAAAAAACTCAGCTTACAGAGCATAGGGCACTTCCACTCATGGGCGTATAAATTGGGAAAACTGAAAATCAGCAAGACACAGGCACCCCAAAGTTTAGGGTTGCTCTGTTGACAAGAACCTCCACATCGATACACCTTCAATATCCCAGGAAAGAGAAAAATGGATAAAGACGTTGTGGTCCTTATGTACAATGGAATATCACTCAGCCATGAAATCAACGTCATAAGGCTAGTAGCAGCATGATGAGTGGATTTAGGTACGACGATTCTAAGTGAAATAAGTCACACAGAAAGAGACACCTATGATAAGATATCACTTATAGAGGGAATGTAAAAACCGCTACACTTGAACTGAATTACAAAACAGAACAGAGTCACACGTTTAGAAAACACACTATGGCTGCTTAACGGGAAAGGTGAGGTGGGGTGATGCATAAAACAAGGGTTTCAAATTAGCTCAGATACCGTTCCATAAACCCAATATGAAATAGACAAGACCTACTCCTTGCTCAGTGAACTGGACTCAACACCCCGTATTCACCGCACAAGAATATATCTGACTAGTAAGAATCTTAAAACCTATGTATTGATATCTCTCCGTAAGTGAGTCAAGTGGGTGTAAAGCGGCATAAACACAGCAGTGAAAAGCAGCTAAACCCCATTATAAAAATCAACTACTTTTAAAAACCCGTGAAACAAAGACAGTGAAAGAGAGAGAAATTCTTACGAAATTCGTTCAGGGGCTGTGATGCCACCTGGATTGACCATATCTAGACCCACTGCTGATTGAGACATAAGGGTGAACACTCTTGGGGCTGAGAGGTTTGGTGAGGTTGGGTGAGCAAACGCAGACCCTTTAAAGTAATACTGCGTGGTACCCATCCCATGGGTCCCAAATCTCCAGGTTTAAGGGCATCTTCCTACATCGAGAACATGCATGAGAAACCCAGAAGACGGTACACCGTGTGATCGGGAAAGGTTTCCAAAACGCACCTCATTTCTCATCTCCTTGTGCTCGGGTTCGCCATTCCAACCGCTTTACTAGCAATCTCCCTCCTTGGAGAATCAGCACCTTTCACCTCCTGTTCCGTACAGGTAGCCATTTGTCCTGAGGATGAAGGGGAAGAGGGGGAACCAATGATAGACTAGCTCTAGGTGTTGGGAAAGGTACAGGTCACTCTATTTTCCCATCAGGAAGAAGAATTAACCACAGGCTCAGCCTGCCCCCCCGGAACCAGAATAGGGCCTGAAGCAATCCTGCGCTTTTGTGGCCTGCTCCCAAAAAAGCGAGTTGAAAAATGGAGCTCAGGGGCACTGCAATTCAAAAACCTGCAGAGTTATCAATGATAACTCTCGTCCACAAATATATTGAGGGAAGGCAACGAAGAGGATTTGAAAGCAAGACAGAATTGCAGGAAACTGATTTCAGGAGGTAGATTCGAATCGCCTTTAAAGCACAGGAAAAGCGGAAAAACCTCGACAATGATGCCCTTGGCCAAAAAGGTCGTATGCGTTTTTTCCTGAATATATTCAGGAAAAAACGCATACGCCATTTTTGGCCAACGAAGCAACCTGGAAAGGCAAATCGGCGCTACAAAGAAGTCTCGCTTCCCATCGGTCAAAAGGGCCGTGCTGAATAAAGTGTCCAAACCAGAAAGGCAGGACAGCCATGGAGAAACGGGAGCCTTGCTACGCTGATGGGCTGGATGTAAATTGCCAACAGCCACTCTGGAGAAGTGTTCGGTGTGTCCTGAAACATCTAAAAAACTCAGCTTACAGAGCATAGGGCACTTCCACTCACGGGCGTATAAATTGGGAAAACTGAAAATCAGCAAGACACAGGCACCCCAAAGTTTAGGGTTGCTCTGTTGACAAGAACCTCCACATCGATACACCTTAAATATCCCAGGAAAGAGAAAAATGGATAAAGACGTTGTGGTCCTTATGTACAATGGAATATCACTCAGCCATGAAATCAACGTCATAAGGCTACTAGCAGCATGATGAGTGGATTTAGGGACGACGATTCTAAGTGAAATAAGTCACACAGAAAGAGACACCTATGATAAGATATCACTTATAGAGGGAATGTAAAAACCGCTACACTTGAACTGAATTACAAAACAGAACAGAGTCACACGTTTAGAAAACACACTATGGCTGCTTAACGGGAAAGGTGAGGTGGGGTGATGCATAAAACAAGGGTTTCAAATTAGCTCAGATACCGTTCCGTAAACCCAATATGAAATAGACAAGACCTACTCCTTGCTCAGTGAACTGGACTCAACACCCCGTATTCACCGCACAAGAATATATCTGACTAGTAAGAATCTTAAAACCTATGTATTGATATCTCTCCGTAAGTGAGTCAAGTGGGTGTAAAGCGGCATAAACACAGCAGTGAAAAGCAGCTAAACCCCATTATAAAAATCAACTACTTTTAAAAACCCGTGAAACAAAGACAGTGAAAGAGAGAGAAATTCTTACGAAATTCGTTCAGGGGCTGTGATGCCACCTGGATTGACCATATCTAGACCCACTGCTGATTGAGACATAAGGGTGAACACTCTTGGGGCTGAGAGGTTTGGTGAGGTTGGGTGAGCAAACGCAGACCCTTTAAAGTAATACTGCGTGGTACCCATCCCATGGGTCCCAAATCTCCAGGTTCAAGGGCATCTTCCTACATCGAAAACATGCATGAGAAACCCAGAAGATGGTACACCGTGTGATCGGGAAAGGTTTTCAAAACGCACCTCATTTCTCATCTCCTTGTGCTCGGGTTCGCCATTCCAACCGCTTTACTAGCAATATCCCTCCTTGGAGAACCAGCACCTTTCACCTCCTGTTCCATATAGGTAGCCATTTGTCCTGAGGATGAACGGGAAGAGGGGGAACCAATGAGAGACTAGCTCTAGGTGTTGGGAAAGGCACAGGTCACTCTATTTTCCCATCAGGAAGAAGAATTAACCACAGGCTCAGCCTGCCCCCCCGGAACCAGAATAGGGCCTGAAGCAATCCTGCGCTTTTGCGGCCTGCTCCCAAAAAAGCGAGTTGAAAAATGGAGCTCAGGGGCACTGCAATTCACAAACCTGCAGAGTTATCAATGATAACTCTCGTCCACAAATATATTGAGGGAAGGCAACGAAGAGGATTTGAAAGCAAGGCAGAATTGCAGGAAACTGATTTCAGGAGGTAGATTCGAATCGCTTTTAAAGCACGGGAAAAGCGGCAAAACCTCGACAATGATGCCCTTGGCCAAAAAGGGCGTATGCGTTTTTTCCTGAATATATTCAGGAAAAAACGCATACGCCCTTTTTGGCAAACCAAGCAACCTGGAAAGGCAAGTCGGCGCTACAAAGAAGTCTCGCTTTCCATAGGTCAAACGGGCCGTGCTGAATAAAGTGTCCAAACCAGAAAGGCAGGACAGCCATGGAGAAACGGCAGCCTTGCTACGCTGATGGGCTGGATGTAAATTGCCAACAGCCACTCTGGAGAAGTGTTCGGTGTGTCCTGAAACATCTAAAAAACTCAGCTTACAGAGCATAGGGCACTTCCACTCATGGGCGTATAAATTGGGAAAACTGAAAATCAGCAAGACACAGGCACCCCAAAGTTTAGGGTTGCTCTGTTGACAAGAACCTCCACATCGATACACCTTAAATATCCCAGGAAAGAGAAAAATGGATAAAGACGTTGTGGTCCTTATGTACAATGGAATATCACTCAGCCATGAAATCAACGTCATAAGGCTAGTAGCAGCATGATGAGTGGATTTAGGTACGACGATTCTAAGTGAAATAAGTCACACAGAAAGAGACACCTATGATAAGATATCACTTATAGAGGGAATGTAAAAACCGCTACACTTGAACTGAATTACAAAACAGAACAGAGTCACACGTTTAGAAAACACACTATGGCTGCTTAACGGGAAAGGTGAGGTGGGGTGATGCATAAAACAAGGGTTTCAAATTAGCTCAGATACCGTTCCGTAAACCCAATATGAAATAGACAAGACCTACTCCTTGCTCAGTGAACTGGACTCAACACCCCGTATTCACCGCACAAGAATATATCTGACTAGTAAGAATCTTAAAACTTATGTATTGATATCTCTCCGTAAGTGAGTCAAGTGGGTGTAAAGCGGCATAAACACAGCAGTGAAAAGCAGCTAAACCCCATTATAAAAATCAACTACTTTTAAAAACCCGTGAAACAAAGACAGTGAAAGAGAGAGAAATTCTTACGAAATTCGTTCAGGGGCTGTGATGCCACCTGGATTGACCATATCTAGACCCACTGCTGATTGAGACATAAGGGTGAACACTCTTGGGGCTGAGAGGTTTGGTGAGGTTGGGTGAGCAAACGCAGACCCTTTAAAGTAATACTGCGTGGTACCCATCCCATGGGTCCCAAATCTCCAGGTTCAAGGGCATCTTCCTACATCGAAAACATGCATGAGAAACCCAGAAGATGGTACACCGTGTGATCGGGAAAGGTTTCCAAAACGAACCTCATTTCTCATCTCCTTGTGCTCGGGTTCGCAATTCCAACCGCTTTACTAGCAATATCCCTCCTTGGAGAATCAGCACCTTTCACCTCCTGTTCCGTACAGGTAGCCATTTGTCCTGAGGATGAACGGGAAGAGGGGGAACCAATGAGAGACTAGCTCTAGGTGTTGGGAAAGGCACAGGTCACTCTATTTTCCCATCAGGAAGAAGAATTAACCACAGGCTCACCCTGCCCCCCCGGAACCAGAATAGGGCCTGAAGCAATCCTGCGATTTTGCGGCCTGCTCCCAAAAAAGCGAGTTGAAAAATGGAGCTCAGGGGCACTGCAATTCACAAACCTGCAGAGTTATCAATGATAACTCTCGTCCACAAATATATTGAGGGAAGGCAACGAAGAGGATTTGAAAGCAAGGCAGAATTGCAGGAAACTGATTTCAGGAGGTAGATTCGAATCGCCTTTAAAGCACAGGAAAAGCGGCAAATCCTCGACAATGATGCCCTTGGCCAAAAAGGGCGTATGCGTTTTTTCCTGAATATATTCAGGAAAAAACGCATACTCCCTTTTTGGCCAACCAAGCAACCCTGGAAAGGCAAATCGGCGCTACAAGGAAGTCTCGCTTCCCATCGGTCAAAAGGGCCGTGCTGAATAAAGTGTCAAAACCAGAAAGGCAGGACAGCCATGGAGAAACGGGAGCCTTGCTACGCTGATGGGCTGGATGTAAATTGCCAACAGCCACTCTGGGGAAGTGTTCGGTGTGTCCTGAAACATCTAAAAAACTCAGCTTACAGAGCATAGGGCACTTCCACTCATGGGCGTATAAATTGGGAAAACTGAAAATCAGCAAGACACAGGCACCCCAAAGTTTAGGGTTGCTCTGTTGACAAGAACCTCCACATCGATACACCTTCAATATCCCAGGAAAGAGAAAAATGGATAAAGACGTTGTGGTCCTTATGTACAATGGAATATCACTCAGCCATGAAATCAACGTCATAAGGCTAGTAGCAGCATGATGAGTGGATTTAGGTACGACGATTCTAAGTGAAATAAGTCACACAGAAAGAGACACCTATGATAAGATATCACTTATAGAGGGAATGTAAAAACCGCTACACTTGAACTGAATTACAAAACAGAACAGAGTCACACGTTTAGAAAACACACTATGGCTGCTTAACGGGAAAGGTGAGGTGGGGTGATGCATAAAACAAGGGTTTCAAATTAGCTCAGATACCGTTCCATAAACCCAATATGAAATAGACAAGACCTACTCCTTGCTCAGTGAACTGGACTCAACACCCCGTATTCACCGCACAAGAATATATCTGACTAGTAAGAATCTTAAAACCTATGTATTGATATCTCTCCGTAAGTGAGTCAAGTGGGTGTAAAGCGGCATAAACACAGCAGTGAAAAGCAGCTAAACCCCATTATAAAAATCAACTACTTTTAAAAACCCGTGAAACAAAGACAGTGAAAGAGAGAGAAATTCTTACGAAATTCGTTCAGGGGCTGTGATGCCACCTGGATTGACCATATCTAGACCCACTGCTGATTGAGACATAAGGGTGAACACTCTTGGGGCTGAGAGGTTTGGTGAGGTTGGGTGAGCAAACGCAGACCCTTTAAAGTAATACTGCGTGGTACCCATCCCATGGGTCCCAAATCTCCAGGTTTAAGGGCATCTTCCTACATCGAGAACATGCATGAGAAACCCAGAAGACGGTACACCGTGTGATCGGGAAAGGTTTCCAAAACGCACCTCATTTCTCATCTCCTTGTGCTCGGGTTCGCCATTCCAACCGCTTTACTAGCAATCTCCCTCCTTGGAGAATCAGCACCTTTCACCTCCTGTTCCGTACAGGTAGCCATTTGTCCTGAGGATGAAGGGGAAGAGGGGGAACCAATGATAGACTAGCTCTGGGTGTTGGGAAAGGTACAGGTCACTCTATTTTCCCATCAGGAAGAAGAATTAACCACAGGCTCAGCCTGCCCCCCCGGAACCAGAATAGGGCCTGAAGCAATCCTGCGCTTTTGTGGCCTGCTCCCAAAAAAGCGAGTTGAAAAATGGAGCTCAGGGGCACTGCAATTCAAAAACCTGCAGAGTTATCAATGATAACTCTCGTCCACAAATATATTGAGGGAAGGCAACGAAGAGGATTTGAAAGCAAGACAGAATTGCAGGAAACTGATTTCAGGAGGTAGATTCGAATCGCCTTTAAAGCACAGGAAAAGCGGAAAAACCTCGACAATGATGCCCTTGGCCAAAAAGGTCGTATGCGTTTTTTCCTGAATATATTCAGGAAAAAACGCATACGCCATTTTTGGCCAACGAAGCAACCTGGAAAGGCAAATCGGCGCTACAAAGAAGTCTCGCTTCCCATCGGTCAAAAGGGCCGTGCTGAATAAAGTGTCCAAACCAGAAAGGCAGGACAGCCATGGAGAAACGGGAGCCTTGCTACGCTGATGGGCTGGATGTAAATTGCCAACAGCCACTCTGGAGAAGTGTTCGGTGTGTCCTGAAACATCTAAAAAACTCAGCTTACAGAGCATAGGGCACTTCCACTCACGGGCGTATAAATTGGGAAAACTGAAAATCAGCAAGACACAGGCACCCCAAAGTTTAGGGTTGCTCTGTTGACAAGAACTTCCACATCGATACACCTTAAATATCCCAGGAAAGAGAAAAATGGATAAAGACGTTGTGGTCCTTATGTACAATGGAATATCACTCAGCCATGAAATCAACGTCATAAGGCTACTAGCAGCATGATGAGTGGATTTAGGGACGACGATTCTAAGTGAAATAAGTCACTCAGAAAGAGACACCTATGATAAGATATCACTTATAGAGGGAATGTAAAAACCGCTACACTTGAACTGAATTACAAAACAGAACAGAGTCACACGTTCAGAAAACACACTATGGCTGCTTAACGGGAAAGGTGAGGTGGGGTGATGCATAAAACAAGGGTTTCAAATTAGCTCAGATACCGTTCCGTAAACCCAATATGAAATAGACAAGACCTACTCCTTGCTCAGTGAACTGGACTCAACACCCCGTATTCACCGCACAAGAATATATCTGACTAGTAAGTATCTTAAAACCTATGTATTGATATCTCTCCGTAAGTGAGTCAAGTGGCTGTAAAGCGGCATAAACACAGCAGTGAAAAGCAGCTAAACCCCATTATAAAAATCAACTACTTTTAAGAACCCGTGAAACAAAGACAGTGAAAGAGAGAGAAATTCTTACGAAATTCGTTTAGGGGCTGTGATGCCACCTGGATTGACCATATCTATACCCACTGCTGATTGAGACATAAGGGTGAACACTCTTGGGGCTGAGAGGTTTGGTGAGGTTGGGTGAGCAAACGCAGACCCTTTAAAGTAATACTGCGTGGTACCCATCCCATGGGTCCCAAATCTCCAGGTTTAAGGGCATCTTCCTACATCGAGAACATGCATGAGAAACCCAGAAGATGGTACACCGTGTGATCGGGAAAGGTTTCCAAAACGCACCTCATTTCTCATCTCCTTGTGCTCGGGTTCGCCATTCCAACCGCTTTACTAGCAATCTCCCTCCTTGGAGAATCAGCACCTTTCACATCCTGTTCCGTACAGGTAGCCATTTGTCCTGAGGATGAACGGGAAGAGGGGGAACCAATGAGAGACTAGCTCTAGGTGTTGGGAAAGGTACAGGTCACTCTATTTTCCCATCAGGAAGAACAATTAACCACAGGCTCAGCCTGCCCCCCCGGAACCAGAATAGGGCCTGAAGCAATCCTGCGCTTTTGCGGCCTGCTCCCAAAAAAGCGAGTTGAAAAATGGAGCTCAGGGGCACGGCAATTCAAAAACCTGCAGAGTTATCAATGATAACTCTCGTCCACAAATATATTGAGGGAAGGCAACGAAGAGGATTTGAAAGCAAGACAGAATTGCAGGAAACTGATTTCAGGAGGTAGATTCGAATCGCCTTTAAAGCACAGGAAAAGCGGAAAAACCTCGACAATGATGCCCTTGGCCAAAAAGGGCGTATGCGTTTTTTCCTGAATATATTTAGGAAAAAACGCATACGCCCTTTTTGGCCAACCAAGCAACCTGGAAAGCCAAATCGG
The DNA here is from genome assembly GCF_028021215.1 of Eschrichtius robustus. Lineage (NCBI taxonomy): Eukaryota > Metazoa > Chordata > Mammalia > Artiodactyla > Eschrichtiidae > Eschrichtius > Eschrichtius robustus. The sequence continues at coordinate 112,520,345 of NC_090824.1, read as the reverse complement.
CGCTACAAAGAAGTCTCGCTTCCCATCGGTCAAAAGGGCCGTGCTGAATAAAGTGTCCAAACCAGAAAGGCAGGACAGCCATGGAGAAATGGGAGCCTTGCTACGCTGATGGGCTGGATGTAAATTGCCAACAGCCACTCTGGAGAAGTGTTCGGTGTGTCCTGAAACATCTAAAAAACTCAGCTTACAGAGCATAGGGCACTTCCACTCATGGGCGTATAAATTGGGAAAACTGAAAATCAGCAAGACACAGGCACCCCAAAGTTTAGGGTTGCTCTGTTGACAAGAACCTCCACATCGATACACCTTAAATATCCCAGGAAAGAGAAAAATGGATAAAGACGTTGTGGTCCTTATGTACAATGGAATATCACTCAGCCATGAAATCAACGTCATAAGGCTAGTAGCAGCATGATGAGTGGATTTAGGGACGACGATTCTAAGTGAAATAAGTCACACAGAAAGAGACACCTATGATAAGATATCACTTATAGAGGGAATGTAAAAACCGCTACACTTGAACTGAATTACAAAACAGAACAGAGTCACACGTTTAGAAAACACACTATGACTGCTTAACGGGAAAGGTGAGGTGAGGTGATGCATAAAACAAGGGTTTCAAATTAGCTCAGATACCGTTCCGTAAACCCAATATGAAATAGACAAGACCTACTCCTTGCTCAGTGAACTGGACTCAACACCCCGTATTCACCGCACAAGAATATATCTGACTAGTATGAATCTTAAAACCTATGTATTGATATCTCTCCGTAAGTGAGTCAAGTGGGTGTAAAGCGGCATAAACACAGCAGTGAAAAGCAGCTAAACCCCATTATAAAAATCAACTACTTTTAAAAACCCGTGAAACAAAGACAGTGAAATAGAGAGAAATTCTTACGAAATTTGTTCAGGGGCTGTGATGCCACCTGGATTGACCATATCTAGACCCACTGCTGATTGAGACATAAGGGTGAACACTCTTGGGGCTGAGAGGTTTGGTGAGGTTGGGTGAGCAAACGCAGACCCTTTAAAGTAATACTGCGTGGTATCCATCCCATGGGTCCCAAATCTCCAGGTTCAAGGGCATCTTCCTACATCAAAAACATGCATGAGAAACCCAGAAGATGGTACACCGTGTGATCGGGAAAGGTTTCCAAAACGCACCTCATTTCTCATCTCCTTGTGCTCGGGTTCGCCATTCCAACCGCTTTACTAGCAATCTCCCTCCTTGGAGAATCAGCACCTTTCACATCCTGTTCCGTACAGGTAGCCATTTGTCCTGAGGATGAACGGGAAGAGGGGGAACCAATGAGAGACTAGCTCTAGGTGTTGGGAAAGGCACAGGTCACTCTATTTTCCCATCAGGAAGAAGAATTAACCACAGGCTCAGCCTGCCCCCCCGGAACCAGAATAGGGCCTGAAGCAATCCTGCGCTTTTGCGGCCTGCTCCCAAAAAAGCGAGTTGAAAAATGGAGCTCAGGGGCACTGCAATTCACAAACCTGCAGAGTTATCAATGATAACTCTCGTCCACAAATATATTGAGGGAAGGCAACGAAGAGGATTTGAAAGCAAGGCAGAATTGCAGGAAACTGATTTCAGGAGGTAGATTCGAATCGCTTTTAAAGCACGGGAAAAGCGGCAAAACCTCGACAATGATGCCCTTGGCCAAAAAGGGCGTATGCGTTTTTTCCTGAATATATTCAGGAAAAAACGCATACGCCCTTTTTGGCCAACCAAGCAACCTGGAAAGGCAAGTCGGCGCTACAAAGAAGTCTCGCTTTCCATAGGTCAAACGGGCCGTGCTGAATAAAGTGTCCAAACCAGAAAGGCAGGACAGCCATGGAGAAACGGCAGCCTTGCTACGCTGATGGGCTGGATGTAAATTGCCAACAGCCACTCTGGAGAAGTGTTCGGTGTGTCCTGAAACATCTAAAAAACTCAGCTTACAGAGCATAGGGCACTTCCACTCATGGGCGTATAAATTGGGAAAACTGAAAATCAGCAAGACACAGGCACCCCAAAGTTTAGGGTTGCGCTGTTGACAAGAACTTCCACATCGATACACCTTAAATATCCCAGGAAAGAGAAAAATGGATAAAGACGTTGTGGTCCTTATGTACAATGGAATATCACTCAGCCATGAAATCAACGTCATAAGGCTAGTAGCAGCATGATGAGTGGATTTAGGTACGACGATTCTAAGTGAAATAAGTCACACAGAAAGAGACACCTATGATAAGATATCACTTATAGAGGGAATGTAAAAACCGATACACTTGAACTGAATTACAAAACAGAACAGAGTCACACGTTTAGAAAACACACTATGGTTGCTTAACGGGAAAGGTGAGGTGGGGTGATGCATAAAACAAGGGTTTCAAATTAGCTCAGATACCGTTCCGTAAACCCAATATGAAATAGACAAGACCTACTCCTTGCTCAGTGAACTGGACTCAACACCCCGTATTCACCGCACAAGAATATATCTGACTAGTAAGAATCTTAAAACCTATGTATTGATAACTCTCCGTAAGTGAGTCAAGTGGGTGTAAAGCGGCATAAACACAGCAGTGAAAAGCAGCTAAACCCCATTATAAAAATCAACTACTTTTAAAAACCCGTGAAACAAAGACAGTGAAAGAGAGAGAAATTCTTACAAAATTCGTTCAGGGGCTGTGATACCACCTGGATTGATCATATCTAGACCCACAGCTGATTGAGACATAAGGGTGTACACTCTTGCGGCTTAGAGGTTTGGTGAGTTTGGGTGAGCAAACGCAGACCCTTTAAAGTAATACTGCGGGGTACCCATCCCATGGGTCCCAAATCTCCAGGTTCAAGGGCATCTTCCTACATCGAAAACATGCATGAGAAACCCAGAAGATGGTACACCGTGTGATCGGGAAAGGTTTTCAAAACGCACCTCATTTCTCATCTCCTTGTGCTCGGGTTCGCCATTCCAACCACTTTACTAGCAATATCCCTCCTTGGAGAACCAGCACCTTTCACCTCCTGTTCCGTACAGGTAGCCATTTGTCCTGAGGATGAACGGGAAGAGGGGGAACCAATGAGAGACTAGCTCTAGGTGTTGGGAAAGGCACAGGTCACTCTATTTTCCCATCAGGAAGAAGAATTAACCACAGGCTCACCCTGCCCCCCCGGAACCAGAATAGGGCCTGAAGCAATCCTGCGCTTTTGCGGCCTGCTCCCAAAAAAGCGAGTTGAAAAATGGAGCTCAGGGGCACTGCAATTCAAAAACCTGCAGAGTTATCAATGATAACTCTCGTCCACAAATATATTGAGGGAAGGCAACGAAGAGGATTTGAAAGCAAGGCAGAATTGCAGGAAACTGATTTCAGGAGGTAGAGTCGAATCGCCTTTAAAACACAGGAAAAGCGGAAAAACCTCGACAATGATGCCCTTGGCCAAAATGGGCGTATGCGTTTTTTCCTGAATATATTCAGGAAAAAACGCATATGCCCTTTTTGGCCAACCAAGCAACCTGGAAAGGCAAATCGGCGCTACAAATAAGTCTCGCTTCCCATCGGTCAAAAGGGCCGTGCTGAAAAAAGTGTCCAAACCAGAAAGGCAGGACAGCCATGGAGAAACGGGAGCCTTGCTACGCTGATGGGCTGGATGTAAATTGCCAACAGCCACTCTGGAGAAGTGTTCGGTGTGTCCTGAAACATCTAAAAAACTCAGCTTACAGAGCATAGGGCACTTCCACTCATGGGCGTATAAATTGGGAAAACTGAAAATCAGCAAGACACAGGCACCCCAAAGTTTAGGGTTGCTCTGTTGACAAGAACCTCCACATCGATACACCTTCAATATCCCAGGAAAGAGAAAAATGGATAAAGACGTTGTGGTCCTTATGTACAATGGAATATCACTCAGCCATGAAATCAACGTCATAAGGCTACTAGCAGCATGATGAGTGGATTTAGGTACGACGATTCTAAGTGAAATAAGTCACACAGAAAGAGACACCTATGATAAGATATCACTTATAGAGGGAATGTAAAAACCGCTACACTTGAACTGAATTACAAAACAGAACAGAGTCACACGTTTAGAAAACACACTATGGCTGCTTAACGGGAAAGGTGAGGTGGGGTGATGCATAAAACAAGGGTTTCAAACTAGCTCAGATACCGTTCCGTAAACCCAATATGAAATAGACAAGACCTACTCCTTGCTCAGTGAACTGGACTCAACACCCCATATTCACCGCACAAGAATATATCTGACTAGTAAGAATCTTAAAACCTATGTATTGATATCTCTCCATAAGTGAGTCAAGTGGGTGTAAAGCGGCATAAACACAGCAGTGAAAAGCAGCTAAACCCCATTATAAAAATCAACTACTTTTAAAAACCCGTGAAGCAAAGACAGTGAAAGAGAGAGAAATTCTTACGAAATTCGTTCAGGGGCTGTGTTGCCACCTGGATTGACCATATCTAGACCCACTGCTGATTGAGACATAAGGGTGAACACTCTTGGGGCTGAGAGGTTTGGTGAGGTTGGGTGAGCAAACGCAGACCCTTTAAAGTAATACTGCGTGGTATCCATCCCATGGGTCCCAAATCTCCAGGTTCAAGGGCATCTTCCTACATCAAAAACATGCATGAGAAACCCAGAAGATGGTACACCGTGTGATCGGGAAAGGTTTCCAAAACGCACCTCATTTCTCATCTCCTTGTGCTCGGGTTCGCCATTCCAACCGCTTTACTAGCAATCTCCCTCCTTGGAGAATCAGCACCTTTCACATCCTGTTCCGTACAGGTAGCCATTTGTCCTGAGGATGAACGGGAAGAGGAGGAACCAATGAGAGACTAGCTCTAGGTGTTGGGAAAGGTACAGGTCACCCTATTTTCCCATCAGGAAGAAGAATTAACCACAGGCTCACCCTGTCCCCCCGGAACCAGAATAGGGCCTGAAGCAATCCTGCGCTTTTGCGGCCTGCTCCCAAAAAAGCGAGTTGAAAAATGGAGCTCAGGGGCACTGCAATTCAAAAACCTGCAGAGTTATCAATGATAACTCTCGTCCACAAATATATTGAGGGAAGGCAACGAAGAGGATTTGAAAGCAAGGCAGAATTGCAGGAAACTGATTTCAGGAGGTAGATTCGAATCGCCTTTAAAGCACAGGAAAAGCGGAAAAACCTCGACAATGATGCCCTTGGCCAAAAAGGGCGTATGCGTTTTTTCCTGAATATATTCAGGAAAAAACGCATACGCCCTTTTTGGCCAACCAAGCAACCTGGAAATGCAAATCGGCGCTACAAGAAGTCTCGCTTCCATCGGTCAAAAGGGCCGTGCTGAATAAAGTGTCCAAACCAGAAAGGCAGGACAGCCATGGAGAAACGGGAGCCTTGCTACGCTGATGGGCTGGATGTAAATTGCCAACAGCCACTCTGGAGAAGTGTTCGGTGTGTCCTGAAACATCTAAAAAACTCAGCTTACAGAGCATAGGGCACTTCCACTCATGGGCGTATAAATTGGGAAAACTGAAAATCAGCAAGACACAGGCACCCCAAAGTTTAGGGTTGCTCTGTTGACAAGAACTTCCACATCGATACACCTTAAATATCCCAGGAAAGAGAAAAATGGATAAAGACGTTGTGGTCCTTATGTACAATGGAATATCACTCAGCCATGAAATCAACGTCATAAGGCTACTAGCAGCATGATGAGTGGATTTAGGGACGACGATTCTAAGTGAAATAAGTCACACAGAAAGAGACACCTATGATAAGATATCACTTATAGAGGGAATGTAAAAACCGCTACACTTGAACTGAATTACAAAACAGAACAGAGTCACACGTTCAAAAAACACACTATGGCTGCTTAACGGGAAAGGTGAGGTGGGGTGATGCATAAAACAAGGGTTTCAAATTAGCTCAGATACCGTTCCGTAAACCCAATATGAAATAGACAAGACCTACTCCTTGCTCAGTGAACTGGACTCAACACCCCGTATTCACCGCACAAGAATATATCTGACTAGTAAGAATCTTAAAACCTATGTATTGATATCTCTCCGTAAGTGAGTCAAGTGGGTGTAAAGCGGCATAAACACAGCAGTGAAAAGCAGCTAAACCCCATTATAAAAATCAACTACTTTTAAAAACCCGTGAAACAAAGACAGTGAAAGAGAGAGAAATTCTTACGAAATTCGTTCAGGGGCTGTGATGCCACCTGGATTGACCATATCTAGACCCACTGCTGATTGAGACATAAGGGTGAACACTCTTGGGGCTGAGAGGTTTGGTGAGGTTGGGTGAGCAAACGCAGACCCTTTAAAGTAATACTGCGTGGTACCCATCCCATGGGTCCCAAATCTCCAGGTTCAAGGGCATCTTCCTACATCGAAAACATGCATGAGAAACCCAGAAGATGGTACACCGTGTGATCGGGAAAGGTTTCCAAAACGCACCTCATTTCTCATCTCCTTGTGCTCGGGTTCGCCATTCCAACCGCTTTACTAGCAATCTCCCTCCTTGGAGAATCAGCACCTTTCACATCCTGTTCCGTACAGGTAGCCATTTGTCCTGAGGATGAACGGGAAGAGGGGGAACCAATGAGAGACTAGCTCTAGGTGTTGGGAAAGGCACAGGTCACTCTATTTTCCCATCAGGAAGAAGAATTAACCACAGGCTCACCCTGCCCCCCCGGAACCAGAATAGGGCCTGAAGCAATCCTGCGCTTTTGCGGCCTGCTCCCAAAAAAGCGAGTTGAAAAATGGAGCTCAGGGGCACTGCAATTCACAAACCTGCAGAGTTATCAATGATAACTCTCGTCCACAAATATATTGAGGGAAGGCAACGAAGAGGATTTGAAAGCAAGGCAGAATTGCAGGAAACTGATTTCAGGAGGTAGATTCGAATCGCCTTTAAAGCACAGGAAAAGCGGAAAAACCTCGACAATGATGCCCTTGGCCAAAAAGGGCGTATGCGTTTTTTCCTGAATATATTCAGGAAAAAACGCATACGCCCTTTTTGGCCAACCAAGCAACCTGGAAAGGCAAATCGGCGCTACAAAGAAGTCTCGCTTCCATCGGTCAAAAGGGCCGTGCTGAATAAAGTGTCCAAACCAGAAAGGCAGGACAGCCATGGAGAAAAGGGAGCCTTGCTACGCTGCTGGGCTGGATGTAAATTGCCAACAGCCACTCTGGAGAAGTGTTCGGTGTGTCCTGAAACATCTAAAAAACTCAGCTTACAGAGCATAGGGCACTTCCACTCATGGGCGTATAAATTGGGAAAACTGAAAATCAGCAAGACACAGGCACCCCAAAGTTTAGGGTTGCTCTGTTGACAAGAACTTCCACATCGATACACCTTAAATATCCCAGGAAAGAGAAAAATGGATAAAGACGTTGTGGTCCTTATGTACAATGGAATATCACTCAGCCATGAAATCAACGTCATAAGGCTACTAGCAGCATGATGAGTGGATTTAGGGACGACGATTCTAAGTGAAATAAGTCACACAGAAAGAGACACCAATGATAAGATATCACTTATAGAGGGAATGTAAAAACCGCTACACTTGAACTGAATTACAAAACAGAACAGAGTGACACGTTGAGAAAACACACTATGGCTGCTTAACGGGAAAGTTGAGGTGGGGTGATGCATAAAACAAGGGTTTCAAATTAGCTCAGATACCGTTCCGTAAACCCAATATGAAATAGACAAGACCTACTCCTTGCTCAGTGAACTGGACTCAACACCCCGTATTCACCGCACAAGAATATATCTGACTAGTAAGTATCTTAAAACCTATGTATTGATATCTCTCCGGAAGTGAGTCAAGTGGGTGTAAAGCGGCATAAACACAGCAGTGAAAAGCAGCTAAACCCCATTATAAAAATCAACTACTTTTAAAAACCCGTGAAACAAAGACAGTGAAAGAGAGAGAAATTCTTACGAAATTCGTTCAGGGGCTGTGATGCCACCTGGATTGACCATATCTAGACCCACTGCTGATTGAGACATAAGGGTGAACACTCTTGGGGCTGAGAGGTTTGGTGAGGTTGGGTGAGCAAACGCAGACCCTTTAAAGTAATACTGCGTGGTACCCATCCCATGGGTCCCAAATCTCCAGGTTCAAGGGCATCTTCCTACATCGAAAACATGCATGAGAAACCCAGAAGATGGTACACCGTGTGATCGGGAAAGGTTTTCAAAACGCACCTCATTTCTCATCTCCTTGTGCTCGGGTTCGCCATTCCAACCGCTTTACTAGCAATATCCCTCCTTGGAGAACCAGCACCTTTCACCTCCTGTTCCATATAGGTAGCCATTTGTCCTGAGGATGAACGGGAAGAGGGGGAACCAATGAGAGACTAGCTCTAGGTGTTGGGAAAGGCACAGGTCACTCTATTTTCCCATCAGGAAGAAGAATTAACCACAGGCTCAGCCTGCCCCCCCGGAACCAGAATAGGGCCTGAAGCAATCCTGCGCTTTTGCGGCCTGCTCCCAAAAAAGCGAGTTGAAAAATGGAGCTCAGGGGCACTGCAATTCACAAACCTGCAGAGTTATCAATGATAACTCTCGTCCACAAATATATTGAGGGAAGGCAACGAAGAGGATTTGAAAGCAAGGCAGAATTGCAGGAAACTGATTTCAGGAGGTAGATTCGAATCGCTTTTAAAGCACGGGAAAAGCGGCAAAACCTCGACAATGATGCCCTTGGCCAAAAAGGGCGTATGCGTTTTTTCCTGAATATATTCAGGAAAAAACGCATACGCCCTTTTTGGCAAACCAAGCAACCTGGAAAGGCAAGTCGGCGCTACAAAGAAGTCTCGCTTTCCATAGGTAAAACGGGCCGTGCTGAATAAAGTGTCCAAACCAGAAAGGCAGGACAGCCATGGAGAAACGGCAGCCTTGCTACGCTGATGGGCTGGATGTAAATTGCCAACAGCCACTCTGGAGAAGTGTTCGGTGTGTCCTGAAACATCTAAAAAACTCAGCTTACAGAGCATAGGGCACTTCCACTCATGGGCGTATAAATTGGGAAAACTGAAAATCAGCAAGACACAGGCACCCCAAAGTTTAGGGTTGCTCTGTTGACAAGAACCTCCACATCGATACACCTTAAATATCCCAGGAAAGAGAAAAATGGATAAAGACGTTGTGGTCCTTATGTACAATGGAATATCACTCAGCCATGAAATCAACGTCATAAGGCTAGTAGCAGCATGATGAGTGGATTTAGGTACGACGATTCTAAGTGAAATAAGTCACACAGAAAGAGACACCTATGATAAGATATCACTTATAGAGGGAATGTAAAAACCGCTACACTTGAACTGAATTACAAAACAGAACAGAGTCACACGTTTAGAAAACACACTATGGCTGCTTAACGGGAAAGGTGAGGTGGGGTGATGCATAAAACAAGGGTTTCAAATTAGCTCAGATACCGTTCCGTAAACCCAATATGAAATAGACAAGACCTACTCCTTGCTCAGTGAACTGGACTCAACACCCCGTATTCACCGCACAAGAATATATCTGACTAGTAAGAATCTTAAAACTTATGTATTGATATCTCTCCGTAAGTGAGTCAAGTGGGTGTAAAGCGGCATAAACACAGCAGTGAAAAGCAGCTAAACCCCATTATAAAAATCAACTACTTTTAAAAACCCGTGAAACAAAGACAGTGAAAGAGAGAGAAATTCTTACGAAATTCGTTCAGGGGCTGTGATGCCACCTGGATTGACCATATCTAGACCCACTGCTGATTGAGACATAAGGGTGAACACTCTTGGGGCTGAGAGGTTTGGTGAGGTTGGGTGAGCAAACGCAGACCCTTTAAAGTAATACTGCGTGGTACCCATCCCATGGGTCCCAAATCTCCAGGTTCAAGGGCATCTTCCTACATCGAAAACATGCATGAGAAACCCAGAAGATGGTACACCGTGTGATCGGGAAAGGTTTCCAAAACGAACCTCATTTCTCATCTCCTTGTGCTCGGGTTCGCAATTCCAACCGCTTTACTAGCAATATCCCTCCTTGGAGAATCAGCACCTTTCACCTCCTGTTCCGTACAGGTAGCCATTTGTCCTGAGGATGAACGGGAAGAGGGGGAACCAATGAGAGACTAGCTCTAGGTGTTGGGAAAGGCACAGGTCACTCTATTTTCCCATCAGGAAGAAGAATTAACCACAGGCTCACCCTGCCCCCCCGGAACCAGAATAGGGCCTGAAGCAATCCTGCGATTTTGCGGCCTGCTCCCAAAAAAGCGAGTTGAAAAATGGAGCTCAGGGGCACTGCAATTCACAAACCTGCAGAGTTATCAATGATAACTCTCGTCCACAAATATATTGAGGGAAGGCAACGAAGAGGATTTGAAAGCAAGGCAGAATTGCAGGAAACTGATTTCAGGAGGTAGATTCGAATCGCCTTTAAAGCACAGGAAAAGCGGCAAATCCTCGACAATGATGCCCTTGGCCAAAAAGGGCGTATGCGTTTTTTCCTGAATATATTCAGGAAAAAACGCATACTCCCTTTTTGGCCAACCAAGCAACCCTGGAAAGGCAAATCGGCGCTACAAGGAAGTCTCGCTTCCCATCGGTCAAAAGGGCCGTGCTGAATAAAGTGTCAAAACCAGAAAGGCAGGACAGCCATGGAGAAACGGGAGCCTTGCTACGCTGATGGGCTGGATGTAAATTGCCAACAGCCACTCTGGGGAAGTGTTCGGTGTGTCCTGAAACATCTAAAAAACTCAGCTTACAGAGCATAGGGCACTTCCACTCATGGGCGTATAAATTGGGAAAACTGAAAATCAGCAAGACACAGGCACCCCAAAGTTTAGGGTTGCTCTGTTGACAAGAACCTCCACATCGATACACCTTCAATATCCCAGGAAAGAGAAAAATGGATAAAGACGTTGTGGTCCTTATGTACAATGGAATATCACTCAGCCATGAAATCAACGTCATAAGGCTAGTAGCAGCATGATGAGTGGATTTAGGTACGACGATTCTAAGTGAAATAAGTCACACAGAAAGAGACACCTATGATAAGATATCACTTATAGAGGGAATGTAAAAACCGCTACACTTGAACTGAATTACAAAACAGAACAGAGTCACACGTTTAGAAAACACACTATGGCTGCTTAACGGGAAAGGTGAGGTGGGGTGATGCATAAAACAAGGGTTTCAAATTAGCTCAGATACCGTTCCATAAACCCAATATGAAATAGACAAGACCTACTCCTTGCTCAGTGAACTGGACTCAACACCCCGTATTCACCGCACAAGAATATATCTGACTAGTAAGAATCTTAAAACCTATGTATTGATATCTCTCCGTAAGTGAGTCAAGTGGGTGTAAAGCGGCATAAACACAGCAGTGAAAAGCAGCTAAACCCCATTATAAAAATCAACTACTTTTAAAAACCCGTGAAACAAAGACAGTGAAAGAGAGAGAAATTCTTACGAAATTCGTTCAGGGGCTGTGATGCCACCTGGATTGACCATATCTAGACCCACTGCTGATTGAGACATAAGGGTGAACACTCTTGGGGCTGAGAGGTTTGGTGAGGTTGGGTGAGCAAACGCAGACCCTTTAAAGTAATACTGCGTGGTACCCATCCCATGGGTCCCAAATCTCCAGGTTTAAGGGCATCTTCCTACATCGAGAACATGCATGAGAAACCCAGAAGACGGTACACCGTGTGATCGGGAAAGGTTTCCAAAACGCACCTCATTTCTCATCTCCTTGTGCTCGGGTTCGCCATTCCAACCGCTTTACTAGCAATCTCCCTCCTTGGAGAATCAGCACCTTTCACCTCCTGTTCCGTACAGGTAGCCATTTGTCCTGAGGATGAAGGGGAAGAGGGGGAACCAATGATAGACTAGCTCTAGGTGTTGGGAAAGGTACAGGTCACTCTATTTTCCCATCAGGAAGAAGAATTAACCACAGGCTCAGCCTGCCCCCCCGGAACCAGAATAGGGCCTGAAGCAATCCTGCGCTTTTGTGGCCTGCTCCCAAAAAAGCGAGTTGAAAAATGGAGCTCAGGGGCACTGCAATTCAAAAACCTGCAGAGTTATCAATGATAACTCTCGTCCACAAATATATTGAGGGAAGGCAACGAAGAGGATTTGAAAGCAAGACAGAATTGCAGGAAACTGATTTCAGGAGGTAGATTCGAATCGCCTTTAAAGCACAGGAAAAGCGGAAAAACCTCGACAATGATGCCCTTGGCCAAAAAGGTCGTATGCGTTTTTTCCTGAATATATTCAGGAAAAAACGCATACGCCATTTTTGGCCAACGAAGCAACCTGGAAAGGCAAATCGGCGCTACAAAGAAGTCTCGCTTCCCATCGGTCAAAAGGGCCGTGCTGAATAAAGTGTCCAAACCAGAAAGGCAGGACAGCCATGGAGAAACGGGAGCCTTGCTACGCTGATGGGCTGGATGTAAATTGCCAACAGCCACTCTGGAGAAGTGTTCGGTGTGTCCTGAAACATCTAAAAAACTCAGCTTACAGAGCATAGGGCACTTCCACTCACGGGCGTATAAATTGGGAAAACTGAAAATCAGCAAGACACAGGCACCCCAAAGTTTAGGGTTGCTCTGTTGACAAGAACTTCCACATCGATACACCTTAAATATCCCAGGAAAGAGAAAAATGGATAAAGACGTTGTGGTCCTTATGTACAATGGAATATCACTCAGCCATGAAATCAACGTCATAAGGCTACTAGCAGCATGATGAGTGGATTTAGGGACGACGATTCTAAGTGAAATAAGTCACTCAGAAAGAGACACCTATGATAAGATATCACTTATAGAGGGAATGTAAAAACCGCTACACTTGAACTGAATTACAAAACAGAACAGAGTCACACGTTCAGAAAACACACTATGGCTGCTTAACGGGAAAGGTGAGGTGGGGTGATGCATAAAACAAGGGTTTCAAATTAGCTCAGATACCGTTCCGTAAACCCAATATGAAATAGACAAGACCTACTCCTTGCTCAGTGAACTGGACTCAACACCCCGTATTCACCGCACAAGAATATATCTGACTAGTAAGTATCTTAAAACCTATGTATTGATATCTCTCCGTAAGTGAGTCAAGTGGCTGTAAAGCGGCATAAACACAGCAGTGAAAAGCAGCTAAACCCCATTATAAAAATCAACTACTTTTAAGAACCGGTGAAACAAAGACAGTGAAAGAGAGAGAAATTCTTACGAAATTCGTTTAGGGGCTGTGATGCCACCTGGATTGACCATATCTATACCCACTGCTGATTGAGACATAAGGGTGAACACTCTTGGGGCTGAGAGGTTTGGTGAGGTTGGGTGAGCAAACGCAGACCCTTTAAAGTAATACTGCGTGGTACCCATCCCATGGGTCCCAAATCTCCAGGTTTAAGGGCATCTTCCTACATCGAGAACATGCATGAGAAACCCAGAAGATGGTACACCGTGTGATCGGGAAAGGTTTCCAAAACGCACCTCATTTCTCATCTCCTTGTGCTCGGGTTCGCCATTCCAACCGCTTTACTAGCAATCTCCCTCCTTGGAGAATCAGCACCTTTCACATCCTGTTCCGTACAGGTAGCCATTTGTCCTGAGGATGAACGGGAAGAGGGGGAACCAATGAGAGACTAGCTCTAGGTGTTGGGAAAGGTACAGGTCACTCTATTTTCCCATCAGGAAGAAGAATTAACCACAGGCTCAGCCTGCCCCCCCGGAACCAGAATAGGGCCTGAAGCAATCCTGCGCTTTTGCGGCCTGCTCCCAAAAAAGCGAGTTGAAAAATGGAGCTCAGGGGCACGGCAATTCAAAAACCTGCAGAGTTATCAATGATAACTCTCGTCCACAAATATATTGAGGGAAGGCAACGAAGAGGATTTGAAAGCAAGACAGAATTGCAGGAAACTGATTTCAGGAGGTAGATTCGAATCGCCTTTAAAGCACAGGAAAAGCGGAAAAACCTCGACAATGATGCCCTTGGCCAAAAAGGGCGTATGCGTTTTTTCCTGAATATATTTAGGAAAAAACGCATACGCCCTTTTTGGCCAACCAAGCAACCTGGAAAGCCAAATCGGCGCTACAAAGAAGTCTCGCTTCCCATCGGTCAAAAGGGCCGTGCTGAATAAAGTGTCCAAACCAGAAAGGCAGGACAGCCATGGAGAAATGGGAGCCTTGCTACGCTGATGGGCTGGATGTAAATTGCCAACAGCCACTCTGGAGAAGTGTTCGGTGTGTCCTGAAACATCTAAAAAACTCAGCTTACAGAGCATAGGGCACTTCCACTCATGGGCGTATAAATTGGGAAAACTGAAAATCAGCAAGACACAGGCACCCCAAAGTTTAGGGTTGCTCTGTTGACAAGAACCTCCACATCGATACACCTTCAATATCCCAGGAAAGAGAAAAATGGATAAAGACGTTGTGGTCCTTATGTACAATGGAATATCACTCAGCCATGAAATCAACGTCATAAGGCTAGTAGCAGCATGATGAGTGGATTTAGGGACGACGATTCTAAGTGAAATAAGTCACACAGAAAGAGACACCTATGATAAGATATCACTTATAGAGGGAATGTAAAAACCGCTACACTTGAACTGAATTACAAAACAGAACAGAGTCACACGTTTAGAAAACACACTATGACTGCTTAACGGGAAAGGTGAGGTGAGGTGATGCATAAAACAAGGGTTTCAAATTAGCTCAGATACCGTTCCGTAAACCCAATATGAAATAGACAAGACCTACTCCTTGCTCAGTGAACTGGACTCAACACCCCGTATTCACCGCACAAGAATATATCTGACTAGTAAGAATCTTAAAACCTATGTATTGATATCTCTCCGTAAGTGAGTCAAGTGGGTGTAAAGCGGCATAAACACAGCAGTGAAAAGCAGCTAAACCCCATTATAAAAATCAACTACTTTTAAAAACCCGTGAAACAAAGACAGTGAAATAGAGAGAAATTCTTACGAAATTTGTTCAGGGGCTGTGATGCCACCTGGATTGACCATATCTAGACCCACTGCTGATTGAGACATAAGGGTGAACACTCTTGGGGCTGAGAGGTTTGGTGAGGTTGGGTGAGCAAACGCAGACCCTTTAAAGTAATACTGCGTGGTATCCATCCCATGGGTCCCAAATCTCCAGGTTCAAGGGCATCTTCCTACATCAAAAACATGCATGAGAAACCCAGAAGATGGTACACCGTGTGATCGGGAAAGGTTTCCAAAACGCACCTCATTTCTCATCTCCTTGTGCTCGGGTTCGCCATTCCAACCGCTTTACTAGCAATCTCCCTCCTTGGAGAATCAGCACCTTTCACATCCTGTTCCGTACAGGTAGCCATTTGTCCTGAGGATGAACGGGAAGAGGGGGAACCAATGAGAGACTAGCTCTAGGTGTTGGGAAAGGCACAGGTCACTCTATTTTCCCATCAGGAAGAAGAATTAACCACAGGCTCAGCCTGCCCCCCCGGAACCAGAATAGGGCCTGAAGCAATCCTGCGCTTTTGCGGCCTGCTCCCAAAAAAGCGAGTTGAAAAATGGAGCTCAGGGGCACTGCAATTCACAAACCTGCAGAGTTATCAATGATAACTCTCGTCCACAAATATATTGAGGGAAGGCAACGAAGAGGATTTGAAAGCAAGGCAGAATTGCAGGAAACTGATTTCAGGAGGTAGATTCGAATCGCTTTTAAAGCACGGGAAAAGCGGCAAAACCTCGACAATGATGCCCTTGGCCAAAAAGGGCGTATGCGTTTTTTCCTGAATATATTCAGGAAAAAACGCATACGCCCTTTTTGGCCAACCAAGCAACCTGGAAAGGCAAGTCGGCGCTACAAAGAAGTCTCGCTTTCCATAGGTCAAACGGGCCGTGCTGAATAAAGTGTCCAAACCAGAAAGGCAGGACAGCCATGGAGAAACGGCAGCCTTGCTACGCTGATGGGCTGGATGTAAATTGCCAACAGCCACTCTGGAGAAGTGTTCGGTGTGTCCTGAAACATCTAAAAAACTCAGCTTACAGAGCATAGGGCACTTCCACTCATGGGCGTATAAATTGGGAAAACTGAAAATCAGCAAGACACAGGCACCCCAAAGTTTAGGGTTGCGCTGTTGACAAGAACTTCCACATCGATACACCTTAAATATCCCAGGAAAGAGAAAAATGGATAAAGACGTTGTGGTCCTTATGTACAATGGAATATCACTCAGCCATGAAATCAACGTCATAAG
Organism: Eschrichtius robustus; assembly: GCF_028021215.1. NCBI lineage: Eukaryota > Metazoa > Chordata > Mammalia > Artiodactyla > Eschrichtiidae > Eschrichtius > Eschrichtius robustus. The sequence continues at coordinate 112,504,108 of NC_090824.1, read as the reverse complement.
GCTAGTAGCAGCATGATGAGTGGATTTAGGTACGACGATTCTAAGTGAAATAAGTCACACAGAAAGAGACACCTATGATAAGATATCACTTATAGAGGGAATGTAAAAACCGATACACTTGAACTGAATTACAAAACAGAACAGAGTCACACGTTTAGAAAACACACTATGGTTGCTTAACGGGAAAGGTGAGGTGGGGTGATGCATAAAACAAGGGTTTCAAATTAGCTCAGATACCGTTCCGTAAACCCAATATGAAATAGACAAGACCTACTCCTTGCTCAGTGAACTGGACTCAACACCCCGTATTCACCGCACAAGAATATATCTGACTAGTAAGAATCTTAAAACCTATGTATTGATAACTCTCCGTAAGTGAGTCAAGTGGGTGTAAAGCGGCATAAACACAGCAGTGAAAAGCAGCTAAACCCCATTATAAAAATCAACTACTTTTAAAAACCCGTGAAACAAAGACAGTGAAAGAGAGAGAAATTCTTACAAAATTCGTTCAGGGGCTGTGATACCACCTGGATTGATCATATCTAGACCCACAGCTGATTGAGACATAAGGGTGTACACTCTTGCGGCTTAGAGGTTTGGTGAGTTTGGGTGAGCAAACGCAGACCCTTTAAAGTAATACTGCGGGGTACCCATCCCATGGGTCCCAAATCTCCAGGTTCAAGGGCATCTTCCTACATCGAGAACATGCATGAGAAACCCAGAAGATGGTACACCGTGTGATCGGGAAAGGTTTCCAAAACGCACCTCATTTCTCATCTCCTTGTGCTCGGGTTCGCCATTCCAACCGCTTTACTAGCAATCTCCCTCCTTGGAGAATCAGCACCTTTCACCTCCTGTTCCGTACAGGTAGCCATTTGTCCTGAGGATGAACGGGAAGAGGGGGAACCAATGAGAGACTAGCTCTAGGTGTTGGGAAAGGTACAGGTCACTCTATTTTCCCATCAGGAAGAAGAATTAACCACAGGCTCACCCTGCCCCCCCGGAACCAGAATAGGGCCTGAAGCAATCCTGCGCTTTTGCGGCCTGCTCCCAAAAAAGCGAGTTGAAAAATGGAGCTCAGGGGCACTGCAATTCAAAAACCTGCAGAGTTATCAATGATAACTCTCGTCCACAAATATATTGAGGGAAGGCAACGAAGAGGATTTGAAAGCAAGGCAGAATTGCAGGAAACTGATTTCAGGAGGTAGATTCGAATCGCCTTTAAAGCACAGGAAAAGCGGAAAAACCTCGACAATGATGCCCTTGGCCAAAAAGGGCGTATGCGTTTTTTCCTGAATATATTCAGGAAAAAACGCATACGCCCTTTTTGGCCAACCAAGCAACCTGGAAAGGCAAATCGGCGCTACAAAGAAGTCTCGCTTCCCATCGGTCAAAAGGGCCGTGCTGAATAAAGTGTCCAAACCAGAAAGGCAGGACAGCCATGGAGAAACGGGAGCCTTGCTACGCTGATGGGCTGGATGTAAATTGCCAACAGCCACTCTGGAGAAGTGTTCGGTGTGTCCTGAAACATCTAAAAAACTCAGCTTACAGAGCATAGGGCACTTCCACTCACGGGCGTATAAATTGGGAAAACTGAAAATCAGCAAGACACAGGCACCCCAAAGTTTAGGGTTGCTCTGTTGACAAGAACCTCCACATCGATACACCTTAAATATCCCAGGAAAGAGAAAAATGGATAAAGACGTTGTGGTCCTTATGTACAATGGAATATCACTCAGCCATGAAATCAACGTCATAAGGCTAGTAGCAGCATGATGAGTGGATTTAGGGACGACGATTCTAAGTGAAATAAGTCACACAGAAAGAGACACCTATGATAAGATATCACTTATAGAGGGAATGTAAAAACCGCTACACTTGAACTGAATTACAAAACAGAACAGAGCCACACGTTTAGAAAACACACTATGGCTGCTTAACGGGAAAGGTGAGGTGGGGTGATGCATAAAACAAGGGTTTCAAATTAGCTTAGATACCGTTCCGTAAACCCAATATGAAATAGACAAGACCTACTCCTTGCTCAGTGAACTGGACTCAACACCCCGTATTCACCGCACAAGAATATATCTGACTAGTAAGAATCTTAAAACCTATGTATTGATATCTCTCCGTAAGTGAGTCAAGTGGGTGTAAAGCGGCATAAACACAGCAGTGAAAAGCAGCTAAACCCCATTATAAAAATCAACTACTTTTAAAAACCCGTGAAACAAAGACAGTGAAAGAGAGAGAAATTCTTACGAAATTCGTTCAGGGGCTGTGATGCCACCTGGATTGATCATATCTAGACCCACTGCTGATTGAGACATAAGGGTGAACACTCTCGGGGCTGAGAGGTTTGGTGAGGTTGGGTGAGCAAACGCAGACCCTTTAAAGTAATACTGCGGGGTACCCATCCCATGGGTCCCAAATCTCCAGGTTCAAGGGCATCTTCCTACATCGAAAACATGCATGAGAAACCCAGAAGATGGTACACCGTGTGATCGGGAAAGGTTTTCAAAACGCACCTCATTTCTCATTTCCTTTTGCTCGGGTTTGCAATTCCAACCGCTTTACTAGCAATATCCCTCCTTGGAGAATCAGCACCTTTCACCTCCTGTTCCGTACAGGTAGCCATTTGTCCTGAGGATGAACGGGAAGAGGGGGAACCAATGAGAGACTAGCTCTAGGTGTTGGGAAAGGCACAGGTCACTCTATTTTCCCATCAGGAAGAAGAATTAACCACAGGCTCACCCTGCCCCCCCGGAACCAGAATAGGGCCTGAAGCAATCCTGCGCTTTTGCGGCCTGCTCCCAAAAAAGCGAGTTGAAAAATGGAGTTCAGGGGCACTGCAATTCAAAAACCTGCAGAGTTATCAATGATAACTCTCGTCCACAAATATATTGAGGGAAGGCAACGAAGAGGATTTGAAAGCAAGGCAGAATTGCAGGAAACTGATTTCAGCAGGTAGATTCGAATCGCCTTAAAGCACAGGAAAAGCGGAAAAACCTCGACAATGATGCCCTTGGCCAAAAAGGGCGTATGCGTTTTTTCCTGAATATATTCAGGAAAAAACGCATACGCCCTTTTTGGCCAACCAAGCAACCTGGAAAGGCAAATCGGCGCTACAAAGAAGTCTCGCTTCCCATCGGTCAAAAGGGCCGTGCTGAATAAAGTGTCCAAACCAGAAAGGCAGGACAGCCATGGAGAAACGGGAGCCTTGCTACGCTGATGGGCTGGATGTAAATTGCCAACAGCCACTCTGGAGAAGTGTTCGGTGTGTCCTGAAACATCTAAAAAACTCAGCTTACAGAGCATAGGGCACTTCCACTCATGGGCGTATAAATTGGGAAAACTGAAAATCAGCAAGACACAGGCACCCCAAAGTTTAGGGTTGCTCTGTTGACAAGAACCTCCACATCGATACACCTTAAATATCCCAGGAAAGAGAAAAATGGATAAAGACGTTGTGGTCCTTATGTACAATGGAATATCACTCAGCCATGTAATCAACGTCATAAGGCTAGTAGCAGCATGATGAGTGGATTTAGGTACGACGATTCTAAGTGAAATAAGTCACACAGAAAGAGACACCTATGATAAGATATCACTTATAGAGGGAATGTAAAAACCGCTACACTTGAACTGAATTACAAAACAGAACAGAGTCACACGTTTAGAAAACACACTATGGCTGCTTAACGGGAAAGGTGAGGTGGGGTGATGCATAAAACAAGGGTTTCAAATTAGCTCAGATACCGTTCCGTAAACCCAATATGAAATAGACAAGACCTACTCCTTGCTCAGTGAACTGGACTCAACACCCCGTATTCACGCACAAGAATATATCTGACTAGTAAGAATCTTAAAACCTATGTATTGATATCTCTCCGTAAGTGAGTCAAGTGGGTGTAAAGCGGCATAAACACAGCAGTGAAAAGCAGCTAAACCCCATTATAAAAATCAACTACTTTTAAAAACCCGTGAAACAAAGACAGTGAAAGAGAGAGAAATTCTTACAAAATTCGTTCAGGGGCTGTGATACCACCTGGATTGATCATATCTAGACCCACAGCTGATTGAGACATAAGGGTGTACACTCTTGCGGCTTAGAGGTTTGGTGAGTTTGGGTGAGCAAACGCAGACCCTTTAAAGTAATACTGCGGGGTACCCATCCCATGGGTCCCAAATCTCCAGGTTCAAGGGCATCTTCCTACATCGAGAACATGCATGAGAAACCCAGAAGATGGTACACCGTGTGATCGGGAAAGGTTTCCAAAACGCACCTCATTTCTCATCTCCTTGTGCTCGGGTTCGCCATTCCAACCGCTTTACTAGCAATCTCCCTCCTTGGAGAATCAGCACCTTTCACCTCCTGTTCCGTACAGGTAGCCATTTGTCCTGAGGATGAACGGGAAGAGGGGGAACCAATGAGAGACTAGCTCTAGGTGTTGGGAAAGGTACAGGTCACTCTATTTTCCCATCAGGAAGAAGAATTAACCACAGGCTCACCCTGCCCCCCCGGAACCAGAATAGGGCCTGAAGCAATCCTGCGCTTTTGCGGCCTGCTCCCAAAAAAGCGAGTTGAAAAATGGAGCTCAGGGGCACTGCAATTCAAAAACCTGCAGAGTTATCAATGATAACTCTCGTCCACAAATATATTGAGGGAAGGCAACGAAGAGGATTTGAAAGCAAGGCAGAATTGCAGGAAACTGATTTCAGGAGGTAGATTCGAATCGCCTTTAAAGCACAGGAAAAGCGGAAAAACCTCGACAATGATGCCCTTGGCCAAAAAGGGCGTATGCGTTTTTTCCTGAATATATTCAGGAAAAAACGCATACGCCCTTTTTGGCCAACCAAGCAACCTGGAAAGGCAAATCGGCGCTACAAAGAAGTCTCGCTTCCCATCGGTCAAAAGGGCCGTGCTGAATAAAGTGTCCAAACCAGAAAGGCAGGACAGCCATGGAGAAACGGGAGCCTTGCTACGCTGATGGGCTGGATGTAAATTGCCAACAGCCACTCTGGAGAAGTGTTCGGTGTGTCCTGAAACATCTAAAAAACTCAGCTTACAGAGCATAGGGCACTTCCACTCACGGGCGTATAAATTGGGAAAACTGAAAATCAGCAAGACACAGGCACCCCAAAGTTTAGGGTTGCTCTGTTGACAAGAACCTCCACATCGATACACCTTAAATATCCCAGGAAAGAGAAAAATGGATAAAGACGTTGTGGTCCTTATGTACAATGGAATATCACTCAGCCATGAAATCAACGTCATAAGGCTAGTAGCAGCATGATGAGTGGATTTAGGGACGACGATTCTAAGTGAAATAAGTCACACAGAAAGAGACACCTATGATAAGATATCACTTATAGAGGGAATGTAAAAACCGCTACACTTGAACTGAATTACAAAACAGAACAGAGCCACACGTTTAGAAAACACACTATGGCTGCTTAACGGGAAAGGTGAGGTGGGGTGATGCATAAAACAAGGGTTTCAAATTAGCTTAGATACCGTTCCGTAAACCCAATATGAAATAGACAAGACCTACTCCTTGCTCAGTGAACTGGACTCAACACCCCGTATTCACCGCACAAGAATATATCTGACTAGTAAGAATCTTAAAACCTATGTATTGATATCTCTCCGTAAGTGAGTCAAGTGGGTGTAAAGCGGCATAAACACAGCAGTGAAAAGCAGCTAAACCCCATTATAAAAATCAACTACTTTTAAAAACCCGTGAAACAAAGACAGTGAAAGAGAGAGAAATTCTTACGAAATTCGTTCAGGGGCTGTGATGCCACCTGGATTGATCATATCTAGACCCACTGCTGATTGAGACATAAGGGTGAACACTCTCGGGGCTGAGAGGTTTGGTGAGGTTGGGTGAGCAAACGCAGACCCTTTAAAGTAATACTGCGGGGTACCCATCCCATGGGTCCCAAATCTCCAGGTTCAAGGGCATCTTCCTACATCGAAAACATGCATGAGAAACCCAGAAGATGGTACACCGTGTGATCGGGAAAGGTTTTCAAAACGCACCTCATTTCTCATTTCCTTTTGCTCGGGTTTGCAATTCCAACCGCTTTACTAGCAATATCCCTCCTTGGAGAATCAGCACCTTTCACCTCCTGTTCCGTACAGGTAGCCATTTGTCCTGAGGATGAACGGGAAGAGGGGGAACCAATGAGAGACTAGCTCTAGGTGTTGGGAAAGGCACAGGTCACTCTATTTTCCCATCAGGAAGAAGAATTAACCACAGGCTCACCCTGCCCCCCCGGAACCAGAATAGGGCCTGAAGCAATCCTGTGCTTTTGCGGCCTGCTCCCAAAAAAGCGAGTTGAAAAATGGAGTTCAGGGGCACTGCAATTCAAAAACCTGCAGAGTTATCAATGATAACTCTCGTCCACAAATATATTGAGGGAAGGCAACGAAGAGGATTTGAAAGCAAGGCAGAATTGCAGGAAACTGATTTCAGCAGGTAGATTCGAATCGCCTTAAAGCACAGGAAAAGCGGAAAAACCTCGACAATGATGCCCTTGGCCAAAAAGGGCGTATGCGTTTTTTCCTGAATATATTCAGGAAAAAACGCATACGCCCTTTTTGGCCAACCAAGCAACCTGGAAAGGCAAATCGGCGCTACAAAGAAGTCTCGCTTCCCATCGGTCAAAAGGGCCGTGCTGAATAAAGTGTCCAAACCAGAAAGGCAGGACAGCCATGGAGAAACGGGAGCCTTGCTACGCTGATGGGCTGGATGTAAATTGCCAACAGCCACTCTGGAGAAGTGTTCGGTGTGTCCTGAAACATCTAAAAAACTCAGCTTACAGAGCATAGGGCACTTCCACTCATGGGCGTATAAATTGGGAAAACTGAAAATCAGCAAGACACAGGCACCCCAAAGTTTAGGGTTGCTCTGTTGACAAGAACCTCCACATCGATACACCTTAAATATCCCAGGAAAGAGAAAAATGGATAAAGACGTTGTGGTCCTTATGTACAATGGAATATCACTCAGCCATGTAATCAACGTCATAAGGCTAGTAGCAGCATGATGAGTGGATTTAGGTACGACGATTCTAAGTGAAATAAGTCACACAGAAAGAGACACCTATGATAAGATATCACTTATAGAGGGAATGTAAAAACCGCTACACTTGAACTGAATTACAAAACAGAACAGAGTCACACGTTTAGAAAACACACTATGGCTGCTTAACGGGAAAGGTGAGGTGGGGTGATGCATAAAACAAGGGTTTCAAATTAGCTCAGATACCGTTCCGTAAACCCAATATGAAATAGACAAGACCTACTCCTTGCTCAGTGAACTGGACTCAACACCCCGTATTCACGCACAAGAATATATCTGACTAGTAAGAATCTTAAAACCTATGTATTGATATCTCTCCGTAAGTGAGTCAAGTGGGTGTAAAGCGGCATAAACACAGCAGTGAAAAGCAGCTAAACCCCATTATAAAAATCAACTACTTTTAAAAACCCGTGAAACAAAGACAGTGAAAGAGAGAGAAATTCTTACAAAATTCGTTCAGGGGCTGTGATACCACCTGGATTGATCATATCTAGACCCACAGCTGATTGAGACATAAGGGTGTACACTCTTGCGGCTTAGAGGTTTGGTGAGTTTGGGTGAGCAAACGCAGACCCTTTAAAGTAATACTGCGGGGTACCCATCCCATGGGTCCCAAATCTCCAGGTTCAAGGGCATCTTCCTACATCGAAAACATGCATGAGAAACCCAGAAGATGGTAAACCGTGTGATCGGGAAAGGTTTTCAAAACGCACCTCATTTCTCATCTCCTTGTGCTCGGGTTCGCCATTCCAACCGCTTTACTAGCAATATCCCTCCTTGGAGAACCAGCACCTTTCACCTCCTGTTCCGTACAGGTAGCCATTTGTCCTGAGGATGAACGGGAAGAGGGGGAACCAATGAGAGACTAGCTCTAGGTGTTGGGAAAGGCACAGGTCACTCTATTTTCCCATCAGGAAGAAGAATTAACCACAGGCTCACCCTGCCCCCCCGGAACCAGAATAGGGCCTGAAGCAATCCTGCGCTTTTGCGGCCTGCTCCCAAAAAAGCGAGTTGAAAAATGGAGCTCAGGGGCACTGCAATTCAAAATCCTGCAGAGTTATCAATGATAACTCTCGTCCACAAATATATTGAGGGAAGGCAACGAAGAGGATTTGAAAGCAAGGCAGAATTGCAGGAAACTGATTTCAGGAGGTAGAGTCGAATCGCCTTTAAAACACAGGAAAAGCGGAAAAACCTCGACAATGATGCCCTTGGCCAAAATGGGCGTATGCGTTTTTTCCTGAATATATTCAGGAAAAAACGCATATGCCCTTTTTGGCCAACCAAGCAACCTGGAAAGGCAAATCGGCGCTACAAAGAAGTCTCGCTTCCCATCGGTCAAAAGGGCCGTGCTGAAAAAAGTGTCCAAACCAGAAAGGCAGGACAGCCATGGAGAAACGGGAGCCTTGCTACGCTGATGGGCTGGATGTAAATTGCCAACAGCCACTCTGGAGAAGTGTTCGGTGTGTCCTGAAACATCTAAAAAACTCAGCTTACAGAGCATAGGGCACTTCCACTCATGGGCGTATAAATTGGGAAAACTGAAAATCAGCAAGACACAGGCACCCCAAAGTTTAGGGTTGCTCTGTTGACAAGAACCTCCACATCGATACACCTTCAATATCCCAGGAAAGAGAAAAATGGATAAAGACGTTGTGGTCCTTATGTACAATGGAATATCACTCAGCCATGAAATCAACGTCATAAGGCTACTAGCAGCATGATGAGTGGATTTAGGTACGACGATTCTAAGTGAAATAAGTCACACAGAAAGAGACACCTATGATAAGATATCACTTATAGAGGGAATGTAAAAACCGCTACACTTGAACTGAATTACAAAACAGAACAGAGTCACACGTTTAGAAAACACACTATGGCTGCTTAACGGGAAAGGTGAGGTGGGGTGATGCATAAAACAAGGGTTTCAAACTAGCTCAGATACCGTTCCGTAAACCCAATATGAAAGAGACAAGACCTACTCCTTGCTCAGTGAACTGGACTCAACACCCCATATTCACCGCACAAGAATATATCTGACTAGTAAGAATCTTAAAATCTATGTATTGATATCTCTCCATAAGTGAGTCAAGTGGGTGTAAAGCGGCATAAACACAGCAGTGAAAAGCAGCTAAACCCCATTATAAAAATCAACTACTTTTAAAAACCCGTGAAGCAAAGACAGTGAAAGAGAGAGAAATTCTTACGAAATTCGTTCAGGGGCTGTGATACCACCTGGATTGATCATATCTAGACCCACAGCTGATTGAGACATAAGGATGTACACTCTTGCGGCTTAGAGGTTTGGTGAGGTTGGGTGAGCAAACGCAGGCCCTTTAAAGTAATACTGCGGGGTACCCATCCCATGGGTCCCAAATCTCCAGGTTCAAGGGCATCTTCCTACATCGAAAACATGCATGAGAAACCCAGAAGATGGTACACCGTGTGATCGGGAAAGGTTTTCAAAACGCACCTCATTTCTCATCTCCTTGTGCTCGGGTTCGCCATTCCAACCGCTTTACTAGCAATATCCCTCCTTGGAGAACCAGCACCTTTCACCTCCTGTTCCGTACAGGTAGCCATTTGTCCTGAGGATGAACGGGAAGAGGGGGAACCAATGAGAGACTAGCTCTAGGTGTTGGGAAAGGCACAGGTCACTCTATTTTCCCATCAGGAAGAAGAATTAACCACAGGCTCACCCTGCCCCCCCGGAACCAGAATAGGGCCTGAAGCAATCCTGCGCTTTTGCGGCCTGCTCCCAAAAAAGCGAGTTGAAAAATGGAGCTCAGGGGCACTGCAATTCAAAAACCTGCAGAGTTATCAATGATAACTCTCGTCCACAAATATATTGAGGGAAGGCAACGAAGAGGATTTGAAAGCAAGGCAGAATTGCAGGAAACTGATTTCAGGAGGTAGAGTCGAATCGCCTTTAAAACACAGGAAAAGCGGAAAAACCTCGACAATGATGCCCTTGGCCAAAATGGGCGTATGCGTTTTTTCCTGAATATATTCAGGAAAAAACGCATATGCCCTTTTTGGCCAACCAAGCAACCTGGAAAGGCAAATCGGCGCTACAAATAAGTCTCGCTTCCCATCGGTCAAAAGGGCCGTGCTGAAAAAAGTGTCCAAACCAGAAAGGCAGGACAGCCATGGAGAAACGGGAGCCTTGCTACGCTGATGGGCTGGATGTAAATTGCCAACAGCCACTCTGGAGAAGTGTTCGGTGTGTCCTGAAACATCTAAAAAACTCAGCTTACAGAGCATAGGGCACTTCCACTCATGGGCGTATAAATTGGGAAAACTGAAAATCAGCAAGACACAGGCACCCCAAAGTTTAGGGTTGCTCTGTTGACAAGAACCTCCACATCGATACACCTTCAATATCCCAGGAAAGAGAAAAATGGATAAAGACGTTGTGGTCCTTATGTACAATGGAATATCACTCAGCCATGAAATCAACGTCATAAGGCTACTAGCAGCATGATGAGTGGATTTAGGTACGACGATTCTAAGTGAAATAAGTCACACAGAAAGAGACACCTATGATAAGATATCACTTATAGAGGGAATGTAAAAACCGCTACACATGAACTGAATTACAAAACAGAACAGAGTCACACGTTTAGAAAACACACTATGGCTGCTTAACGGGAAAGGTGAGGTGGGGTGATGCATAAAACAAGGGTTTCAAACTAGATCAGATACCGTTCCGTAAACCCAATATGAAATAGACAAGACCTACTCCTTGCTCAGTGAACTGGACTCAACACCCCATATTCACCGCACAAGAATATATCTGACTAGTAAGAATCTTAAAACCTATGTATTGATATCTCTCCATAAGTGAGTCAAGTGGGTGTAAAGCGGCATAAACACAGCAGTGAAAAGCAGCTAAACCCCATTATAAAAATCAACTACTTTTAAAAACCCGTGAAGCAAAGACAGTGAAAGAGAGAGAAATTCTTACGAAATTCGTTCAGGGGCTGTGATACCACCTGGATTGATCATATCTAGACCCACAGCTGATTGAGACATAAGGATGTACACTCTTGCGGCTTAGAGGTTTGGTGAGGTTGGGTGAGCAAACGCAGACCCTTTAAAGTAATACTGCGGGGTACCCATCCCATGGGTCCCAAATCTCCAGGTTCAAGGGCATCTTCCTACATCGAAAACATGCATGAGAAACCCAGAAGATGGTACACCGTGTGATCGGGAAAGGTTTTCAAAACGCACCTCATTTCTCATCTCCTTGTGCTCGGGTTCGCCATTCCAACCGCTTTACTAGCAATATCCCTCCTTGGAGAACCAGCACCTTTCACCTCCTGTTCCGTACAGGTAGCCATTTGTCCTGAGGATGAACGGGAAGAGGGGGAACCAATGAGAGACTAGCTCTAGGTGTTGGGAAAGGCACAGGTCACTCTATTTTCCCATCAGGAAGAAGAATTAACCACAGGCTCAGCCTGCCCCCCCGGAACCAGAATAGGGCCTGAAGCAATCCTGTGCTTTTGCGGCCTGCTCCCAAAAAAGCGAGTTGAAAAATGGAGCTCAGGGGCACTGCAATTCACAAACCTGCAGAGTTATCAATGATATCTCTCGTCCACAAATATATTGAGGGAAGGCAACGAAGAGGATTTGAAAGCAAGGCAGAATTGCAGGAAACTGATTTCAGGAGGTAGATTCGAATCGCTTTTAAAGCACAGGAAAAGCGGCAAAACCTCGACAATGATGCCCTTGGCCAAAAAGGGCGTATGCGTTTTTTCCTGAATATATTCAGGAAAAAACGCATACGCCCTTTTTGGCCAACCAAGCAACCTGGAAAGGCAAATCGGCGCTACAAAGAAGTCTCGCTTCCCATCGGTCAAAAGGGCCGTGCTGAATAAAGTTTCCAAACCAGAAAGGCAGGACAGCCATGGAGAAAAGGGAGCCTTGCTACGCTGATGGGCTGGATGTAAATTGCCAACAGCCACTCTGGAGAAGTGTTCGGTGTGTCCTGAAACATCTAAAAAACTCAGCTTACAGAGCATAGGGCACTTCCACTCACGGGCGTATAAATTGGGAAAACTGAAAATCAGCAAGACACAGGCACCCCAAAGTTTAGGGTTGCTCTGTTGACAAGAACCTCCACATCGATACACCTTAAATATCCCAGGAAAGAGAAAAATGGATAAAGACGTTGTGGTCCTTATGTACAATGGAATATCACTCAGCCATGAAATCAACGTCATAAGGCTAGTAGCAGCATGATGAGTGGATTTAGGTACGACGATTCTAAGTGAAATAAGTCACACAGAAAGAGACACCTATGATAAGATATCACTTATAGAGGGAATGTAAAAACCGGTACACTTGAACTGAATTACAAAACAGAACAGAGTCACACGTTTAGAAAACACACTATGGCTGCTTAACGGGAAAGGTGAGGTGGGGTGATGCATAAAACAAGGGTTTCAAATTAGCTCAGATACCGTTCCGTAAACCCAATATGAAATAGACAAGACCTACTCCTTGCTCAGTGAACTGGACTCAACACCCCGTATTCACCGCACAAGAATATATCTGACTAGTAAGAATCTTAAAATCTATGTATTGATATCTCTCCGTAAGTGAATCAAGTGGGTGTAAAGCGGCATAAACACAGCAGTGAAAAGCAGCTAAACCCCATTATAAAAATCAACTACTTTTAAAAACCCGTGAAACAAAGACAGTGAAAGAGAGAGAAATTCTTACGAAATTCGTTCAGGGGCTGTGATGCCACCTGGATTGACCATATCTAGACCCACTGCTGATTGAGACATAAGGGTGAACACTCTTGGGGCTGAGAGGTTTGGTGAGGTTGGGTGAGCAAACGCAGACCCTTTAAAGTAATACTGCGTGGTATCCATCCCATGGGTCCCAAATCTCCAGGTTCAAGGGCATCTTCCTACATCAAAAACATGCATGAGAAACCCAGAAGATGGTACACCGTGTGATCGGGAAAGGTTTCCAAAACGCACCTCATTTCTCATCTCCTTGTGCTCGGGTTCGCCATTCCAACCGCTTTACTAGCAATCTCCCTCCTTGGAGAATCAGCACCTTTCACATCCTGTTCCGTACAGGTAGCCATTTGTCCTGAGGATGAACGGGAAGAGGAGGAACCAATGAGAGACTAGCTCTAGGTGTTGGGAAAGGTACAGGTCACCCTATTTTCCCATCAGGAAGAAGAATTAACCACAGGCTCACCCTGTCCCCCCGGAACCAGAATAGGGCCTGAAGCAATCCTGCGCTTTTGCGGCCTGCTCCCAAAAAAGCGAGTTGAAAAATGGAGCTCAGGGGCACTGCAATTCAAAAACCTGCAGAGTTATCAATGATAACTCTCGTCCACAAATATATTGAGGGAAGGCAACGAAGAGGATTTGAAAGCAAGGCAGAATTGCAGGAAACTGATTTCAGGAGGTAGATTCGAATCGCCTTTAAAGCACAGGAAAAGCGGAAAAACCTCGACAATGATGCCCTTGGCCAAAAAGGGCGTATGCGTTTTTTCCTGAATATATTCAGGAAAAAACGCATACGCCCTTTTTGGCCAACCAAGCAACCTGGAAATGCAAATCGGCGCTACAAGAAGTCTCGCTTCCATCGGTCAAAAGGGCCGTGCTGAATAAAGTGTCCAAACCAGAAAGGCAGGACAGCCATGGAGAAACGGGAGCCTTGCTACGCTGATGGGCTGGATGTAAATTGCCAACAGCCACTCTGGAGAAGTGTTCGGTGTGTCCTGAAACATCTAAAAAACTCAGCTTACAGAGCATAGGGCACTTCCACTCATGGGCGTATAAATTGGGAAAACTGAAAATCAGCAAGACACAGGCACCCCAAAGTTTAGGGTTGCTCTGTTGACAAGAACTTCCACATCGATACACCTTAAATATCCCAGGAAAGAGAAAAATGGATAAAGACGTTGTGGTCCTTATGTACAATGGAATATCACTCAGCCATGAAATCAACGTCATAAGGCTACTAGCAGCATGATGAGTGGATTTAGGGACGACGATTCTAAGTGAAATAAGTCACACAGAAAGAGACACCTATGATAAGATATCACTTATAGAGGGAATGTAAAAACCGCTACACTTGAACTGAATTACAAAACAGAACAGAGTCACACGTTCAAAAAACACACTATGGCTGCTTAACGGGAAAGGTGAGGTGGGGTGATGCATAAAACAAGGGTTTCAAATTAGCTCAGATACCGTTCCGTAAACCCAATATGAAATAGACAAGACCTACTCCTTGCTCAGTGAACTGGACTCAACACCCCGTATTCACCGCACAAGAATATATCTGACTAGTAAGAATCTTAAAACCTATGTATTGATATCTCTCCGTAAGTGAGTCAAGTGGGTGTAAAGCGGCATAAACACAGCAGTGAAAAGCAGCTAAACCCCATTATAAAAATCAACTACTTTTAAAAACCCGTGAAACAAAGACAGTGAAAGAGAGAGAAATTCTTACGAAATTCGTTCAGGGGCTGTGATGCCACCTGGATTGACCATATCTAGACCCACTGCTGATTGAGACATAAGGGTGAACACTCTTGGGGCTGAGAGGTTTGGTGAGGTTGGGTGAGCAAACGCAGACCCTTTAAAGTAATACTGCGTGGTACCCATCCCATGGGTCCCAAATCTCCAGGTTCAAGGGCATCTTCCTACATCGAAAACATGCATGAGAAACCCAGAAGATGGTACACCGTGTGATCGGGAAAGGTTTCCAAAACGCACCTCATTTCTCATCTCCTTGTGCTCGGGTTCGCCATTCCAACCGCTTTACTAGCAATCTCCCTCCTTGGAGAATCAGCACCTTTCACATCCTGTTCCGTACAGGTAGCCATTTGTCCTGAGGATGAACGGGAAGAGGGGGAACCAATGAGAGACTAGCTCTAGGTGTTGGGAAAGGTACAGGTCACTCTATTTTCCCATCAGGAAGAAGAATTAACCACAGGCTCAGCCTGCCCCCCCGGAACCAGAATAGGGCCTGAAGCAATCCTGCGCTTTTGCGGCCTGCTCCCAAAAAAGCGAGTTGAAAAATGGAGCTCAGGGGCACGGCAATTCAAAAACCTGCAGAGTTATCAATGATAACTCTCGTCCACAAATATATTGAGGGAAGGCAACGAAGAGGATTTAAAAGCAAGACAGAATTGCAGGAAACTGATTTCAGGAGGTAGATTCGAATCGCCTTTAAAGCACAGGAAAAGCGGAAAAACCTCGACAATGATGCCCTTGGCCAAAAAGGGCGTATGCGTTTTTTCCTGAATATATTCAGGAAAAAACGCATACGCCCTTTTTGGCCAACCAAGCAACCTGGAAAGGCAAATCGGCGCTACAAAGAAGTCTCGCTTCCATCGGTCAAAAGGGCCGTGCTGAATAAAGTGTCCAAACCAGAAAGGCAGGACAGCCATGGAGAAACGGGAGCCTTGCTACGCTGATGGGCTGGATGTAAATTGCCAACAGCCACTCTGGAGAAGTGTTCGGTGTGTCCTGAAACATCTAAAAAACTCAGCTTACAGAGCATAGGGCACTTCCACTCATGGGCGTATAAATTGGGAAAACTGAAAATCAGCAAGACACAGGCACCCCAAAGTTTAGGGTTGCTCTGTTGACAAGAACTTCCACATCGATACACCTTAAATATCCCAGGAAAGAGAAAAATGGATAAAGACGTTGTGGTCCTTATGTACAATGGAATATCACTCAGCCATGAAATCAACGTCATAAGGCTACTAGCAGCATGATGAGTGGATTTAGGGACGACGATTCTAAGTGAAATAAGTCACACAGAAAGAGACACCAATGATAAGATATCACTTATAGAGGGAATGTAAAAACCGCTACACTTGAACTGAATTACAAAACAGAACAGAGTCACACGTTCAGAAAACACACTATGGCTGCTTAACGGGAAAGGTGAGGTGGGGTGATGCATAAAACAAGGGTTTCAAATTAGCTCAGATACCGTTCTGTAAACCCAATATGAAATAGACAAGACCTACTCCTTGCTCAGTGAACTGGACTCAACACCCCGTATTCACCGCACAAGAATATATCTGACTAGTAAGTATCTTAAAACCTATGTATTGATATCTCTCCGTAAGTGAGTCAAGTGGGTGTAAAGCGGCATAAACACAGCAGTGAAAAGCAGCTAAACCCCATTATAAAAATCAACTACTTTTAAGAACCCGTGAAACAAAGACAGTGAAAGAGAGAGAAATTCTTACGAAATTCGTTTAGGGGCTGTGATGCCACCTGGATTGACCATATCTAGACCCACTGCTGATAGAGACATAAGGGTGAACACTCTTGGGGCTGAGAGGTTTGGTGAGGTTGGGTGAGCAAACGCAGACCCTTTAAAGTAATACTGCGTGGTACCCATCCCATGGGTCCCAAATCTCCAGGTTTAAGGGCATCTTCCTACATCGAGAACATGCATGAGAAACCCAGAAGATGGTACACCGTGTGATCGGGAAAGGTTTCCAAAACGCACCTCATTTCTCATCTCCTTGTGCTCGGGTTCGCCATTCCAACCGCTTTACTAGCAATCTCCCTCCTTGGAGAATCAGCACCTTTCACATCCTGTTCCGTACAGGTAGCCATTTGTCCTGAGGATGAACGGGAAGAGGGGGAACCAATGAGAGACTAGCTCTAGGTGTTGGGAAAGGTACAGGTCACTCTATTTTCCCATCAGGAAGAAGAATTAACCACAGGCTCAGCCTGCCCCCCCGGAACCAGAATAGGGCCTGAAGCAATCCTGCGCTTTTGCGGCCTGCTCCCAAAAAAGCGAGTTGAAAAATGGAGCTCAGGGGCACGGCAATTCAAAAACCTGCAGAGTTATCAATGATAACTCTCGTCCACAAATATATTGAGGGAAGGCAACGAAGAGGATTTGAAAGCAAGACAGAATTGCAGGAAACTGATTTCAGGAGGTAGATTCGAATCGCCTTTAAAGCACAGGAAAAGCGGAAAAACCTCGACAATGATGCCCTTGGCCAAAAAGGGCGTATGCGTTTTTTCCTGAATATATTCAGGAAAAAACGCATACGCCCTTTTTGGCCAACCAAGCAACCTGGAAAGGCAAATCGGCGCTACAAAGAAGTCTCGCTTCCCATCGGTCAAAAGGGCCGTGCTGAATAAAGTGTCCAAACCAGAAAGGCAGGACAGCCATGGAGAAATGGGAGCCTTGCTACGCTGATGGGCTGGATGTAAATTGCCAACAGCCACTCTGGAGAAGTGTTCGGTGTGTCCTGAAACATCTAAAAAACTCAGCTTACAGAGCATAGGGCACTTCCACTCACGGACGTATAAATTGGGAAAACTGAAAATCAGCAAGACACAGGCACCCCAAAGTTTAGGGTTGCTCTGTTGACAAGAACCTCCACATCGATACACCTTAAATATCCCAGGAAAGAGAAAAATGGATAAAGACGTTGTGGTCCTTATGTACAATGGAATATCACTCAGCCATGAAATCAACGTCATAAGGCTACTAGCAGCATGATGAGTGGATTTAGGGACGACGATTCTAAGTGAAAGAAGTCACACAGAAAGAGACACCTATGATAAGATATCACTTATAGAGGGAATGTAAAAACCGCTACACTTGAACTGAATTACAAAACAGAACAGAGTCACACGTTCAAAAAACACACTATGGCTGCTTAACGGGAAAGGTGAGGTGGGGTGATGCATAAAACAAGGGTTTCAAATTAGCTCAGATACCGTTCCGTAAACCCAATATGAAATAGACAAGACCTACTCCTTGCTCAGTGAACTGGACTCAACACCCCGTATTCACCGCACAAGAATATATCTGACTAGTAAGAATCTTAAAACCTATGTATTGATATCTCTCCGTAAGTGAGTCAAGTGGGTGTAAAGCGGCATAAACACAGCAGTGAAAAGCAGCTAAACCCCATTATAAAAATCAACTACTTTTAAAAACCCGTGAAACAAAGACAGTGAAAGAGAGAGAAATTCTTACGAAATTCGTTCAGGGGCTGTGATGCCACCTGGATTGACCATATCTAGACCCACTGCTGATTGAGACATAAGGGTGAACACTCTTGGGGCTGAGAGGTTTGGTGAGGTTGGGTGAGCAAACGCAGACCCTTTAAAGTAATACTGCGTGGTACCCATCCCATGGGTCCCAAATCTCCAGGTTCAAGGGCATCTTCCTACATCGAAAACATGCATGAGAAACCCAGAAGATGGTACACCGTGTGATTGGGAAAGGTTTCCAAAACGCACCTCATTTCTCATCTCCTTGTGCTCGGGTTCGCCATTCCAACCGCTTTACTAGCAATCTCCCTCCTTGGAGAATCAGCACCTTTCACATCCTGTTCCGTACAGGTAGCCATTTGTCCTGAGGATGAACGGGAAGAGGGGGAACCAATGAGAGACTAGCTCTAGGTGTTGGGAAAGGCACAGGTCACTCTATTTTCCCATCAGGAAGAAGAATTAACCACAGGCTCAGCCTGCCCCCCCGGAACCAGAATAGGGCCTGAAGCAATCCTGCGCTTTTGCGGCCTGCTCCCAAAAAAGCGAGTTGAAAAATGGAGCTCAGGGGCACTGCAATTCACAAACCTGCAGAGTTATCAATGATAACTCTCGTCCACAAATATATTGAGGGAAGGCAACGAAGAGGATTTGAAAGCAAGGCAGAATTGCAGGAAACTGATTTCAGGAGGTAGATTCGAATCGCCTTTAAAGCACAGGAAAAGCGGAAAAACCTCGACAATGATGCCCTTGGCCAAAAAGGGCGTATGCGTTTTTTCCTGAATATATTCAGGAAAAAACGCATACGCCCTTTTTGGCCAACCAAGCAACCTGGAAAGGCAAATCGGCGCTACAAAGAAGTCTCGCTTCCATCAGTCAAAAGGGCCGTGCTGAATAAAGTGTCCAAACCAGAAAGGCAGGACAGCCATGGAGAAACGGGAGCCTTGCTACGCTGCTGGGCTGGATGTAAATTGCCAACAGCCACTCTGGAGAAGTGTTCGGTGTGTCCTGAAACATCTAAAAAACTCAGCTTACAGAGCATAGGGCACTTCCACTCACGGGCGTATAAATTGGGAAAACTGAAAATCAGCAAGACACAGGCACCCCAAAGTTTAGGGTTGCTCTGTTGACAAGAACCTCCACATCGATACACCTTAAATATCCCAGGAAAGAGAAAAATGGATAAAGACGTTGTGGTCCTTATGTACAATGGAATATCACTCAGCCATGAAATCAACGTCATAAGGCTACTAGCAGCATGATGAGTGGATTTAGGGACGACGATTCTAAGTGAAATAAGTCACACAGAAAGAGACACCTATGATAAGATATCACTTATAGAGGGAATGTAAAAACCGCTACACTTGAACTGAATTACAAAACAGAACAGAGTCACACGTTTAGAAAACACACTATGGCTGCTTAACGGGAAAGGTGAGGTGGGGTGATGCATAAAACAAGGGTTTCAAATTAGCTCAGATACCGTTCCGTAAACCCAATATGAAATAGACAAGACCTACTCCTTGCTCAGTGAACTGGACTCAACACCCCGTATTCACCGCACAAGAATATATCTGACTAGTAAGAATCTTAAAACCTATGTATTGATATCTCTCCGTAAGTGAGTCAAGTGGGTGTAAAGCGGCATAAACACAGCAGTGAAAAGCAGCTAAACCCCATTATAAAAATCAACTACTTTTAAAAACCCGTGAAACAAAGACAGTGAAAGAGAGAGAAATTCTTACGAAATTCGTTCAGGGGCTGTGATGCCACCTGGATTGACCATATCTAGACCCACTGCTGATTGAGACATAAGGGTGAACACTCTTGGGGCTGAGAGGTTTGGTGAGGTTGGGTGAGCAAACGCAGACCCTTTAAAGTAATACTGCGTGGTACCCATCCCATGGGTCCCAAATCTCCAGGTTCAAGGGCATCTTCCTACATCGAAAACATGCATGAGAAACCCAGAAGATGGTACACCGTGTGATCGGGAAAGGTTTTCAAAACGCACCTCATTTCTCATCTCCTTGTGCTCGGGTTCGCCATTCCAACCGCTTTACTAGCAATATCCCTCCTTGGAGAACCAGCACCTTTCACCTCCTGTTCCATATAGGTAGCCATTTGTCCTGAGGATGAACGGGAAGAGGGGGAACCAATGAGAGACTAGCTCTAGGTGTTGGGAAAGGCACAGGTCACTCTATTTTCCCATCAGGAAGAAGAATTAACCACAGGCTCAGCCTGCCCCCCCGGAACCAGAATAGGGCCTGAAGCAATCCTGCGCTTTTGCGGCCTGCTCCCAAAAAAGCGAGTTGAAAAATGGAGCTCAGGGGCACTGCAATTCACAAACCTGCAGAGTTATCAATGATAACTCTCGTCCACAAATATATTGAGGGAAGGCAACGAAGAGGATTTGAAAGCAAGGCAGAATTGCAGGAAACTGATTTCAGGAGGTAGATTCGAATCGCTTTTAAAGCACGGGAAAAGCGGCAAAACCTCGACAATGATGCCCTTGGCCAAAAAGGGCGTATGCGTTTTTTCCTGAATATATTCAGGAAAAAACGCATACGCCCTTTTTGGCAAACCAAGCAACCTGGAAAGGCAAGTCGGCGCTACAAAGAAGTCTCGCTTTCCATAGGTCAAACGGGCCGTGCTGAATAAAGTGTCCAAACCAGAAAGGCAGGACAGCCATGGAGAAACGGCAGCCTTGCTACGCTGATGGGCTGGATGTAAATTGCCAACAGCCACTCTGGAGAAGTGTTCGGTGTGTCCTGAAACATCTAAAAAACTCAGCTTACAGAGCATAGGGCACTTCCACTCATGGGCGTATAAATTGGGAAAACTGAAAATCAGCAAGACACAGGCACCCCAAAGTTTAGGGTTGCTCTGTTGACAAGAACCTCCACATCGATACACCTTAAATATCCCAGGAAAGAGAAAAATGGATAAAGACGTTGTGGTCCTTATGTACAATGGAATATCACTCAGCCATGAAATCAACGTCATAAGGCTAGTAGCAGCATGATGAGTGGATTTAGGTACGACGATTCTAAGTGAAATAAGTCACACAGAAAGAGACACCTATGATAAGATATCACTTATAGAGGGAATGTAAAAACCGCTACACTTGAACTGAATTACAAAACAGAACAGAGTCACACGTTTAGAAAACACACTATGGCTGCTTAACGGGAAAGGTGAGGTGGGGTGATGCATAAAACAAGGGTTTCAAATTAGCTCAGATACCGTTCCGTAAACCCAATATGAAATAGAGAAGACCTACTCCTTGCTCAGTGAACTGGACTCAACACCCCGTATTCACCGCACAAGAATATATCTGACTAGTAAGAATCTTAAAACTTATGTATTGATATCTCTCCGTAAGTGAGTCAAGTGGGTGTAAAGCGGCATAAACACAGCAGTGAAAAGCAGCTAAACCCCATTATAAAAATCAACTACTTTTAAAAACCCGTGAAACAAAGACAGTGAAAGAGAGAGAAATTCTTACGAAATTCGTTCAGGGGCTGTGATGCCACCTGGATTGACCATATCTAGACCCACTGCTGATTGAGACATAAGGGTGAACACTCTTGGGGCTGAGAGGTTTGGTGAGGTTGGGTGAGCAAACGCAGACCCTTTAAAGTAATACTGCGTGGTACCCATCCCATGGGTCCCAAATCTCCAGGTTCAAGGGCATCTTCCTACATCGAAAACATGCATGAGAAACCCAGAAGATGGTACACCGTGTGATCGGGAAAGGTTTCCAAAACGAACCTCATTTCTCATCTCCTTGTGCTCGGGTTCGCAATTCCAACCGCTTTACTAGCAATATCCCTCCTTGGAGAATCAGCACCTTTCACCTCCTGTTCCGTACAGGTAGCCATTTGTCCTGAGGATGAACGGGAAGAGGGGGAACCAATGAGAGACTAGCTCTAGGTGTTGGGAAAGGCACAGGTCACTCTATTTTCCCATCAGGAAGAAGAATTAACCACAGGCTCACCCTGCACCCCCGGAACCAGAATAGGGCCTGAAGCAATCCTGCGATTTTGCGGCCTGCTCCCAAAAAAGCGAGTTGAAAAATGGAGCTCAGGGGCACTGCAATTCACAAACCTGCAGAGTTATCAATGATAACTCTCGTCCACAAATATATTGAGGGAAGGCAACGAAGAGGATTTGAAAGCAAGGCAGAATTGCAGGAAACTGATTTCAGGAGGTAGATTTGAATCGCCTTTAAAGCACAGGAAAAGCGGCAAATCCTCGACAATGATGCCCTTGGCCAAAAAGGGCGTATGCGTTTTTTCCTGAATATATTCAGGAAAAAACGCATACGCCCTTTTTGGCCAACCAAGCAACCCTGGAAAGGCAAATCGGCGCTACAAGGAAGTCTCGCTTCCCATCGGTCAAAAGGGCCGTGCTGAATAAAGTGTCAAAACCAGAAAGGCAGGACAGCCATGGAGAAACGGGAGCCTTGCTACGCTGATGGGCTGGATGTAAATTGCCAACAGCCACTCTGGGGAAGTGTTCGGTGTGTCCTGAAACATCTAAAAAACTCAGCTTACAGAGCATAGGGCACTTCCACTCATGGGCGTATAAATTGGGAAAACTGAAAATCAGCAAGACACAGGCACCCCAAAGTTTAGGGTTGCTCTGTTGACAAGAACCTCCACATCGATACACCTTCAATATCCCAGGAAAGAGAAAAATGGATAAAGACGTTGTGGTCCTTATGTACAATGGAATATCACTCAGCCATGAAATCAACGTCATAAGGCTAGTAGCAGCATGATGAGTGGATTTAGGTACGACGATTCTAAGTGAAATAAGTCACACAGAAAGAGACACCTATGATAAGATATCACTTATAGAGGGAATGTAAAAACCGCTACACTTGAACTGAATTACAAAACAGAACAGAGTCACACGTTTAGAAAACACACTATGGCTGCTTAACGGGAAAGGTGAGGTGGGGTGATGCATAAAACAAGGGTTTCAAATTAGCTCAGATACCGTTCCATAAACCCAATATGAAATAGACAAGACCTACTCCTTGCTCAGTGAACTGGACTCAACACCCCGTATTCACCGCACAAGAATATATCTGACTAGTAAGAATCTTAAAACCTATGTATTGATATCTCTCCGTAAGTGAGTCAAGTGAGTGTAAAGCGGCATAAACACAGCAGTGAAAAGCAGCTAAACCCCATTATAAAAATCAACTACTTTTAAAAACCCGTGAAACAAAGACAGTGAAAGAGAGAGAAATTCTTACGAAATTCGTTCAGGGGCTGTGATGCCACCTGGATTGACCATATCTAGACCCACTGCTGATTGAGACATAAGGGTGAACACTCTTGGGGCTGAGAGGTTTGGTGAGGTTGGGTGAGCAAACGCAGACCCTTTAAAGTAATACTGCGTGGTACCCATCCCATGGGTCCCAAATCTCCAGGTTTAAGGGCATCTTCCTACATCGAGAACATGCATGAGAAACCCAGAAGACGGTACACCGTGTGATCGGGAAAGATTTCCAAAACGCACCTCATTTCTCATCTCCTTGTGCTCGGGTTCGCCATTCCAACCGCTTTACTAGCAATCTCCCTCCTTGGAGAATCAGCACCTTTCACCTCCTGTTCCGTACAGGTAGCCATTTGTCCTGAGGATGAAGGGGAAGAGGGGGAACCAATGATAGACTAGCTCTAGGTGTTGGGAAAGGTACAGGTCACTCTATTTTCCCATCAGGAAGAAGAATTAACCACAGGCTCAGCCTGCCCCCCCGGAACCAGAATAGGGCCTGAAGCAATCCTGCGCTTTTGTGGCCTGCTCCCAAAAAAGCGAGTTGAAAAATGGAGCTCAGGGGCACTGCAATTCAAAAACCTGCAGAGTTATCAATGATAACTCTCGTCCACAAATATATTGAGGGAAGGCAACGAAGAGGATTTGAAAGCAAGACAGAATTGCAGGAAACTGATTTCAGGAGGTAGATTCGAATCGCCTTTAAAGCACAGGAAAAGCGGAAAAACCTCGACAATGATGCCCTTGGCCAAAAAGGTCGTATGCGTTTTTTCCTGAATATATTCAGGAAAAAACGCATACGCCATTTTTGGCCAACGAAGCAACCTGGAAAGGCAAATCGGCGCTACAAAGAAGTCTCGCTTCCCATCGGTCAAAAGGGCCGTGCTGAATAAAGTGTCCAAACCAGAAAGGCAGGACAGCCATGGAGAAACGGGAGCCTTGCTACGCTGATGGGCTGGATGTAAATTGCCAACAGCCACTCTGGAGAAGTGTTCGGTGTGTCCTGAAACATCTAAAAAACTCAGCTTACAGAGCATAGGGCACTTCCACTCACGGGCGTATAAATTGGGAAAACTGAAAATCAGCAAGACACAGGCACCCCAAAGTTTAGGGTTGCTCTGTTGACAAGAACTTCCACATCGATACACCTTAAATATCCCAGGAAAGAGAAAAATGGATAAAGACGTTGTGGTCCTTATGTACAATGGAATATCACTCAGCCATGAAATCAACGTCATAAGGCTACTAGCAGCATGATGAGTGGATTTAGGGACGACGATTCTAAGTGAAATAAGTCACTCAGAAAGAGACACCTATGATAAGATATCACTTATAGAGGGAATGTAAAAACCGCTACACTTGAACTGAATTACAAAACAGAACAGAGTCACACGTTCAGAAAACACACTATGGCTGCTTAACGGGAAAGGTGAGGTGGGGTGATGCATAAAACAAGGGTTTCAAATTAGCTCAGATACCGTTCCGTAAACCCAATATGAAATAGACAAGACCTACTCCTTGCTCAGTGAACTGGACTCAACACCCCGTATTCACCGCACAAGAATATATCTGACTAGTAAGTATCTTAAAACCTATGTATTGATATCTCTCCGTAAGTGAGTCAAGTGGCTGTAAAGCGGCATAAACACAGCAGTGAAAAGCAGCTAAACCCCATTATAAAAATCAACTACTTTTAAGAACCCGTGAAACAAAGACAGTGAAAGAGAGAGAAATTCTTACGAAATTCGTTTAGGGGCTGTGATGCCACCTGGATTGACCATATCTATACCCACTGCTGATTGAGACATAAGGGTGAACACTCTTGGGGCTGAGAGGTTTGGTGAGGTTGGGTGAGCAAACGCAGACCCTTTAAAGTAATACTGCGTGGTACCCATCCCATGGGTCCCAAATCTCCAGGTTTAAGGGCATCTTCCTACATCGAGAACATGCATGAGAAACCCAGAAGATGGTACACCGTGTGATCGGGAAAGGTTTCCAAAACGCACCTCATTTCTCATCTCCTTGTGCTCGGGTTCGCCATTCCAACCGCTTTACTAGCAATCTCCCTCCTTGGAGAATCAGCACCTTTCACATCCTGTTCCGTACAGGTAGCCATTTGTCCTGAGGATGAACGGGAAGAGGGGGAACCAATGAGAGACTAGCTCTAGGTGTTGGGAAAGGTACAGGTCACTCTATTTTCCCATCAGGAAGAAGAATTAACCACAGGCTCAGCCTGCCCCCCCGGAACCAGAATAGGGCCTGAAGCAATCCTGCGCTTTTGCGGCCTGCTCCCAAAAAAGCGAGTTGAAAAATGGAGCTCAGGGGCACGGCAATTCAAAAACCTGCAGAGTTATCAATGATAACTCTCGTCCACAAATATATTGAGGGAAGGCAACGAAGAGGATTTGAAAGCAAGACAGAATTGCAGGAAACTGATTTCAGGAGGTAGATTCGAATCGCCTTTAAAGCACAGGAAAAGCGGAAAAACCTCGACAATGATGCCCTTGGCCAAAAAGGGCGTATGCGTTTTTTCCTGAATATATTTAGGAAAAAACGCATACGCCCTTTTTGGCCAACCAAGCAACCTGGAAAGCCAAATCGGCGCTACAAAGAAGTCTCGCTTCCCATCGGTCAAAAGGGCCGTGCTGAATAAAGTGTCCAAACCAGAAAGGCAGGACAGCCATGGAGAAATGGGAGCCTTGCTACGCTGATGGGCTGGATGTAAATTGCCAACAGCCACTCTGGAGAAGTGTTCGGTGTGTCCTGAAACATCTAAAAAACTCAGCTTACAGAGCATAGGGCACTTCCACTCATGGGCGTATAAATTGGGAAAACTGAAAATCAGCAAGACACAGGCACCCCAAAGTTTAGGGTTGCTCTGTTGACAAGAACCTCCACATCGATACACCTTAAATATCCCAGGAAAGAGAAAAATGGATAAAGACGTTGTGGTCCTTATGTACAATGGAATATCACTCAGCCATGAAATCAACGTCATAAGGCTAGTAGCAGCATGATGAGTGGATTTAGGGACGACGATTCTAAGTGAAATAAGTCACACAGAAAGAGACACCTATGATAAGATATCACTTATAGAGGGAATGTAAAAACCGCTACACTTGAACTGAATTACAAAACAGAACTGAGTCACACGTTTAGAAAACACACTATGACTGCTTAACGGGAAAGGTGAGGTGAGGTGATGCATAAAACAAGGGTTTCAAATTAGCTCAGATACCGTTCCGTAAACCCAATATGAAAGAGACAAGACCTACTCCTTGCTCAGTGAACTGGACTCAACACCCCGTATTCACCGCACAAGAATATATCTGACTAGTAAGAATCTTAAAACCTATGTATTGATATCTCTCCGTAAGTGAGTCAAGTGGGTGTAAAGCGGCATAAACACAGCAGTGAAAAGCAGCTAAACCCCATTATAAAAATCAACTACTTTTAAAAACCCGTGAAACAAAGACAGTGAAATAGAGAGAAATTCTTACGAAATTTGTTCAGGGGCTGTGATGCCACCTGGATTGACCATATCTAGACCCACTGCTGATTGAGACATAAGGGTGAACACTCTTGGGGCTGAGAGGTTTGGTGAGGTTGGGTGAGCAAACGCAGACCCTTTAAAGTAATACTGCGTGGTATCCATCCCATGGGTCCCAAATCTCCAGGTTCAAGGGCATCTTCCTACATCAAAAACATGCATGAGAAACCCAGAAGATGGTACACCGTGTGATCGGGAAAGGTTTCCAAAACGCACCTCATTTCTCATCTCCTTGTGCTCGGGTTCGCCATTCCAACCGCTTTACTAGCAATCTCCCTCCTTGGAGAATCAGCACCTTTCACATCCTGTTCCGTACAGGTAGCCATTTGTCCTGAGGATGAACGGGAAGAGGGGGAACCAATGAGAGACTAGCTCTAGGTGTTGGGAAAGGCACAGGTCACTCTATTTTCCCATCAGGAAGAAGAATTAACCACAGGCTCAGCCTGCCCCCCCGGAACCAGAATAGGGCCTGAAGCAATCCTGCGCTTTTGCGGCCTGCTCCCAAAAAAGCGAGTTGAAAAATGGAGCTCAGGGGCACTGCAATTCACAAACCTGCAGAGTTATCAATGATAACTCTCGTCCACAAATATATTGAGGGAAGGCAACGAAGAGGATTTGAAAGCAAGGCAGAATTGCAGGAAACTGATTTCAGGAGGTAGATTCGAATCGCTTTTAAAGCACGGGAAAAGCGGCAAAACCTCGACAATGATGCCCTTGGCCAAAAAGGGCGTATGCGTTTTTTCCTGAATATATTCAGGAAAAAACGCATACGCCCTTTTTGGCCAACCAAGCAACCTGGAAAGGCAAGTCGGCGCTACAAAGAAGTCTCGCTTTCCATAGGTCAAACGGGCCGTGCTGAATAAAGTGTCCAAACCAGAAAGGCAGGACAGCCATGGAGAAACGGCAGCCTTGCTACGCTGATGGGCTGGATGTAAATTGCCAACAGCCACTCTGGAGAAGTGTTCGGTGTGTCCTGAAACATCTAAAAAACTCAGCTTACAGAGCATAGGGCACTTCCACTCATGGGCGTATAAATTGGGAAAACTGAAAATCAGCAAGACACAGGCACCCCAAAGTTTAGGGTTGCGCTGTTGACAAGAACTTCCACATCGATACACCTTAAATATCCCAGGAAAGAGAAAAATGGATAAAGACGTTGTGGTCCTTATGTACAATGGAATATCACTCAGCCATGAAATCAACGTCATAAGGCTAGTAGCAGCATGATGAGTGGATTTAGGTACGACGATTCTAAGTGAAATAAGTCACACAGAAAGAGACACCTATGATAAGATATCACTTATAGAGGGAATGTAAAAACCGATACACTTGAACTGAATTACAAAACAGAACAGAGTCACACGTTTAGAAAACACACTATGGTTGCTTAACGGGAAAGGTGAGGTGGGGTGATGCATAAAACAAGGGTTTCAAATTAGCTCAGATACCGTTCCGTAAACCCAATATGAAATAGACAAGACCTACTCCTTGCTCAGTGAACTGGACTCAACACCCCGTATTCACCGCACAAGAATATATCTGACTAGTAAGAATCTTAAAACCTATGTATTGATAACTCTCCGTAAGTGAGTCAAGTGGGTGTAAAGCGGCATAAACACAGCAGTGAAAAGCAGCTAAACCCCATTATAAAAATCAACTACTTTTAAAAACCCGTGAAACAAAGACAGTGAAAGAGAGAGAAATTCTTACAAAATTCGTTCAGGGGCTGTGATACCACCTGGATTGATCAAATCTAGACCCACAGCTGATTGAGACATAAGGGTGTACACTCTTGCGGCTTAGAGGTTTGGTGAGTTTGGGTGAGCAAACGCAGACCCTTTAAAGTAATACTGCGGGGTACCCATCCCATGGGTCCCAAATCTCCAGGTTCAAGGGCATCTTCCTACATCGAGAACATGCATGAGAAACCCAGAAGATGGTACACCGTGTGATCGGGAAAGGTTTCCAAAACGCACCTCATTTCTCATCTCCTTGTGCTCGGGTTCGCCATTCCAACCGCTTTACTAGCAATCTCCCTCCTTGGAGAATCAGCACCTTTCACCTCCTGTTCCGTACAGGTAGCCATTTGTCCTGAGGATGAACGGGAAGAGGGGGAACCAATGAGAGACTAGCTCTAGGTGTTGGGAAAGGTACAGGTCACTCTATTTTCCCATCAGGAAGAAGAATTAACCACAGGCTCACCCTGCCCCCCCGGAACCAGAATAGGGCCTGAAGCAATCCTGCGCTTTTGCGGCCTGCTCCCAAAAAAGCGAGTTGAAAAATGGAGCTCAGGGGCACTGCAATTCAAAAACCTGCAGAGTTATCAATGATAACTCTCGTCCACAAATATATTGAGGGAAGGCAACGAAGAGGATTTGAAAGCAAGGCAGAATTGCAGGAAACTGATTTCAGGAGGTAGATTCGAATCGCCTTTAAAGCACAGGAAAAGCGGAAAAACCTCGACAATGATGCCCTTGGCCAAAAAGGGCGTATGCGTTTTTTCCTGAATATATTCAGGAAAAAACGCATACGCCCTTTTTGGCCAACCAAGCAACCTGGAAAGGCAAATCGGCGCTACAAAGAA
The DNA here is from genome assembly GCF_028021215.1 of Eschrichtius robustus. Lineage (NCBI taxonomy): Eukaryota > Metazoa > Chordata > Mammalia > Artiodactyla > Eschrichtiidae > Eschrichtius > Eschrichtius robustus. The sequence continues at coordinate 112,474,582 of NC_090824.1, read as the reverse complement.
GTCTCGCTTCCCATCGGTCAAAAGGGCCGTGCTGAATAAAGTGTCCAAACCAGAAAGGCAGGACAGCCATGGAGAAACGGGAGCCTTGCTACGCTGATGGGCTGGATGTAAATTGCCAACAGCCACTCTGGAGAAGTGTTCGGTGTGTCCTGAAACATCTAAAAAACTCAGCTTACAGAGCATAGGGCACTTCCACTCACGGGCGTATAAATTGGGAAAACTGAAAATCAGCAAGACACAGGCACCCCAAAGTTTAGGGTTGCTCTGTTGACAAGAACCTCCACATCGATACACCTTAAATATCCCAGGAAAGAGAAAAATGGATAAAGACGTTGTGGTCCTTATGTACAATGGAATATCACTCAGCCATGAAATCAACGTCATAAGGCTAGTAGCAGCATGATGAGTGGATTTAGGGACGACGATTCTAAGTGAAATAAGTCACACAGAAAGAGACACCTATGATAAGATATCACTTATAGAGGGAATGTAAAAACCGCTACACTTGAACTGAATTACAAAACAGAACAGAGCCACACGTTTAGAAAACACACTATGGCTGCTTAACGGGAAAGGTGAGGTGGGGTGATGCATAAAACAAGGGTTTCAAATTAGCTTAGATACCGTTCCGTAAACCCAATATGAAATAGACAAGACCTACTCCTTGCTCAGTGAACTGGACTCAACACCCCGTATTCACCGCACAAGAATATATCTGACTAGTAAGAATCTTAAAACCTATGTATTGATATCTCTCCGTAAGTGAGTCAAGTGGGTGTAAAGCGGCATAAACACAGCAGTGAAAAGCAGCTAAACCCCATTATAAAAATCAACTACTTTTAAAAACCCGTGAAACAAAGACAGTGAAAGAGAGAGAAATTCTTACGAAATTCGTTCAGGGGCTGTGATGCCACCTGGATTGATCATATCTAGACCCACTGCTGATTGAGACATAAGGGTGAACACTCTCGGGGCTGAGAGGTTTGGTGAGGTTGGGTGAGCAAACGCAGACCCTTTAAAGTAATACTGCGGGGTACCCATCCCATGGGTCCCAAATCTCCAGGTTCAAGGGCATCTTCCTACATCGAAAACATGCATGAGAAACCCAGAAGATGGTACACCGTGTGATCGGGAAAGGTTTTCAAAACGCACCTCATTTCTCATCTCCTTTTGCTCGGGTTTGCAATTCCAACCGCTTTACTAGCAATATCCCTCCTTGGAGAATCAGCACCTTTCACCTCCTGTTCCGTACAGGTAGCCATTTGTCCTGAGGATGAACGGGAAGAGGGGGAACCAATGAGAGACTAGCTCTAGGTGTTGGGAAAGGCACAGGTCACTCTATTTTCCCATCAGGAAGAAGAATTAACCACAGGCTCACCCTGCCCCCCCGGAACCAGAATAGGGCCTGAAGCAATCCTGCGCTTTTGCGGCCTGCTCCCAAAAAAGCGAGTTGAAAAATGGAGTTCAGGGGCACTGCAATTCAAAAACCTGCAGAGTTATCAATGATAACTCTCGTCCACAAATATATTGAGGGAAGGCAACGAAGAGGATTTGAAAGCAAGGCAGAATTGCAGGAAACTGATTTCAGCAGGTAGATTCGAATCGCCTTAAAGCACAGGAAAAGCGGAAAAACCTCGACAATGATGCCCTTGGCCAAAAAGGGCGTATGCGTTTTTTCCTGAATATATTCAGGAAAAAACGCATACGCCCTTTTTGGCCAACCAAGCAACCTGGAAAGGCAAATCGGCGCTACAAAGAAGTCTCGCTTCCCATCGGTCAAAAGGGCCGTGCTGAATAAAGTGTCCAAACCAGAAAGGCAGGACAGCCATGGAGAAACGGGAGCCTTGCTACGCTGATGGGCTGGATGTAAATTGCCAACAGCCACTCTGGAGAAGTGTTCGGTGTGTCCTGAAACATCTAAAAAACTCAGCTTACAGAGCATAGGGCACTTCCACTCATGGGCGTATAAATTGGGAAAACTGAAAATCAGCAAGACACAGGCACCCCAAAGTTTAGGGTTGCTCTGTTGACAAGAACCTCCACATCGATACACCTTAAATATCCCAGGAAAGAGAAAAATGGATAAAGACGTTGTGGTCCTTATGTACAATGGAATATCACTCAGCCATGTAATCAACGTCATAAGGCTAGTAGCAGCATGATGAGTGGATTTAGGTACGACGATTCTAAGTGAAATAAGTCACACAGAAAGAGACACCTATGATAAGATATCACTTATAGAGGGAATGTAAAAACCGCTACACTTGAACTGAATTACAAAACAGAACAGAGTCACACGTTTAGAAAACACACTATGGCTGCTTAACGGGAAAGGTGAGGTGGGGTGATGCATAAAACAAGGGTTTCAAATTAGCTCAGATACCGTTCCGTAAACCCAATATGAAATAGACAAGACCTACTCCTTGCTCAGTGAACTGGACTCAACACCCCATATTCACCGCACAAGAATATATCTGACTAGTAAGAATCTTAAAACCTATGTATTGATATCTCTCCGTAAGTGAGTCAAGTGGGTGTAAAGCGGCATAAACACAGCAGTGAAAAGCAGCTAAACCCCATTATAAAAATCAACTACTTTTAAAAACCCGTGAAACAAAGACAGTGAAAGAGAGAGAAATTCTTACAAAATTCGTTCAGGGGCTGTGATACCACCTGGATTGATCATATCTAGACCCACAGCTGATTGAGACATAAGGGTGTACACTCTTGCGGCTTAGAGGTTTGGTGAGGTTTGGTGAGCAAACGCAGACCCTTTAAAGTAATACTGCGGGGTACCCATCCCATGGGTCCCAAATCTCCAGGTTCAAGGGCATCTTCCTACATCGAAAACATGCATGAGAAACCCAGAAGATGGTACACCGTGTGATCGGGAAAGGTTTTCAAAACGCACCTCATTTCTCATCTCCTTGTGCTCGGGTTCGCCATTCCAACCGCTTTACTAGCAATCTCCCTCCTTGGAGAATCAGCACCTTTCACCTCCTGTTCCGTACAGGTAGCCATTTGTCCTGAGGATGAACGGGAAGAGGGGGAACCAATGAGAGACTAGCTCTAGGTGTTGGGAAAGGTACAGGTCACTCTATTTTCCCATCAGGAAGAAGAATTAACCACAGGCTCAGCCTGCCCCCCCGGAACCAGAATAGGGCCTGAAGCAATCCTGCGCTTTTGCGGCCTGCTCCCAAAAAAGCGAGTTGAAAAATGGATCTCAGGGGCACTGCAATTCACAAACCTGCAGAGTTATCAATGATAACTCTCGTCCACAAATATATTGAGGGAAGGCAACGAAGAGGATTTGAAAGCAAGGCAAAATTGCAGGAAACTGATTTCAGGAGGTAGATTCGAATCGCTTTTAAAGCACAGGAAAAGCGGCAAAACCTCGACAATGATGCCCTTGGCCAAAAAGGGCGTATGCGTTTATTCCTGAATATATTCAGGAAAAAACGCATACGCCCTTTTTGGCCAACCAAGCAACCTGGAAAGGCAAATCGGCGCTACAAAGAAGTCTCGCTTCCCATCGGTCAAAAGGGCCGTGCTGAATAAAGTGTCCAAACCAGAAAGGCAGGACAGCCATGGAGAAACGGGAGCCTTGCTACGCTGATGGGCTGGATGTAAATTGCCAACAGCCACTCTGGAGAAGTGTTCGGTGTGTCCTGAAACATCTAAAAAACTCAGCTTACAGAGCATAGGGCACTTCCACTCATGGGCGTATAAATTGGGAAAACTGAAAATCAGCAAGACACAGGCACCCCAAAGTTTAGGGTTGCTCTGTTGACAAGAACCTCCACATCGATACACCTTAAATATCCCAGGAAAGAGAAAAATGGATAAAGACGTTGTGGTCCTTATGTACAATGGAATATCACTCAGCCATGAAATCAACGTCATAAGGCTAGTAGCAGCATGATGAGTGGATTTAGGTACGACGATTCTAAGTGAAATAAGTCACACAGAAAGAGACACCTATGATAAGATATCACTTATAGAGGGAATGTAAAAACCGCTACACTTGAACTGAATTACAAAACAGAACAGAGTCACACGTTTAGAAAACACACTATGGCTGCTTAACGGGAAAGGTGAGGTGGGGTGATGCATAAAACAAGGGTTTCAAATTAGCTCAGATACCGTTCCGTAAACCCAATATGTAATAGACAAGACCTACTCCTTGCTCAGTGAACTGGACTCAACACCCCGTATTCACCGCACAAGAATATATCTGACTAGTAAGAATCTTAAAACCTATGTATTGATATCTCTCCGTAAGTGAGTCAAGTGGGTGTAAAGCGGCATAAACACAGCAGTGAAAAGCAGCTAAACCCCATTATAAAAATCAACTACTTTTAAAAACCCGTGAAATAAAGACAGTGAAAGAGAGAGAAATTCTTACGAAATTCGTTCAGGGGCTGTGATGCCACCTGGATTGATCATATCTAGACCCACTGCTGATTGAGACATAAGGGTGAACACTCTTGGGGCTGAGAGGTTTGGTGAGGTTGGGTGAGCAAACGCAGACCCTTTAAAGTAATACTGCGGGGTACCCATCCCATGGGTCCCAAATCTCCAGGTTCAAGGGCATCTTCCTACATCGAAAACATGCATGAGAAACCCAGAAGATGGTACACCGTGTGATCGGGAAAGGTTTTCAAAACGCACCTCATTTCTCATCTCCTTTTGCTCGGGTTTGCAATTCCAACCGCTTTACTAGCAATATCCCTCCTTGGAGAATCAGCACCTTTCACCTCCTGTTCCGTACAGGTAGCCATTTGTCCTGAGGATGAACGGGAAGAGGGGGAACCAATGAGAGACTAGCTCTAGGTGTTGGGAAAGGCACAGGTCACTCTATTTTCCCATCAGGAAGAAGAATTAACCACAGGCTCAGCCTGCCGCCCCGGAACCAGAATAGGGCCTGAAGCAATCCTGCGCTTTTGCGGCCTGCTCCCAAAAAAGCGAGTTGAAAAATGGAGTTCAGGGGCACTGCAATTCAAAAACCTGCAGAGTTATCAATGATAACTCTCGTCCACAAATATATTGAGGGAAGGCAACGAAGAGGATTTGAAAGCAAGGCAGAATTGCAGGAAACTGATTTCAGCAGGTAGATTCGAATCGCCTTTAAAGCACAGGAAAAGCGGAAAAACCTCGACAATGATGCCCTTGGCCAAAAAGGGCGTATGCGTGTTTTCCTGAATATATTCAGGAAAAAACGCATACGCCCTTTTTGGCCAACCAAGCAACCTGGAAAGGCAAATCGGCGCTACAAAGAAGTCTCGCTTCCCATCGGTCAAAAGGGCCGTGCTGAATAAAGTGTCCAAACCAGAAAGGCAGGACAGCCATGGAGAAACGGGAGCCTTGCTACGCTGATGGGCTGGATGTAAATTGCCAACAGCCACTCTGGAGAAGTGTTCGGTGTGTCCTGAAACATCTAAAAAACTCAGCTTACAGAGCATAGGGCACTTCCACTCATGGGCGTATAAATTGGGAAAACTGAAAATCAGCAAGACACAGGCACCCCAAAGTTTAGGGTTGCTCTGTTGACAAGAACCTCCACATCGATACACCTTAAATATCCCAGGAAAGAGAAAAATGGATAAAGACGTTGTGGTCCTTATGTACAATGGAATATCACTCAGCCATGAAATCAACGTCATAAGGCTAGTAGCAGCATGATGAGTGGATTTAGGTACGACGATTCTAAGTGAAATAAGTCACACAGAAAGAGACACCTATGATAAGATATCACTTATAGAGGGAATGTAAAAACCGCTACACTTGAACTGAATTACAAAACAGAACAGAGTCACACGTTTAGAAAACACACTATGGCTGCTTAACGGGAAAGGTGAGGTGGGGTGATGCATAAAACAAGGGTTTCAAATTAGCTCAGATACCGTTCCGTAAACCCAATATGAAATAGACAAGACCTACTCCTTGCTCCGTGAACTGGACTCAACACCCCATATTCACCGCACAAGAATATATCTGACTAGTAAGAATCTTAAAACCTATGTATTGATATCTCTCCGTAAGTGAGTCAAGTGGGTGTAAAGCGGCATAAACACAGCAGTGAAAAGCAGCTAAACCCCATTATAAAAATCAACTACTTTTAAAAACCCGTGAAACAAAGACAGTGAAAGAGAGAGAAATTCTTACAAAATTCGTTCAGGGGCTGTGATACCACCTGGATTGATCATATCTAGACCCACAGCTGATTGAGACATAAGGGTGTAAACTCTTGCGGCTTAGAGGTTTGGTGAGGTTTGGTGAGCAAACGCAGACCCTTTAAAGTAATACTGCGGGGTACCCATCCCATGGGTCCCAAATCTCCAGGTTCAAGGGCATCTTCCTACATCGAAAACATGCATGAGAAACCCAGAAGATGGTACACCGTGTGATCGGGAAAGGTTTTCAAAACGCACCTCATTTCTCATCTCCTTGTGCTCGGGTTCGCCATTCCAACCGCTTTACTAGCAATCTCCCTCCTTGGAGAATCAGCACCTTTCACCTCCTGTTCCGTACAGGTAGCCATTTGTCCTGAGGATGAACGGGAAGAGGGGGAACCAATGAGAGACTAGCTCTAGGTGTTGGGAAAGGTACAGGTCACTCTATTTTCCCATCAGGAAGAAGAATTAACCACAGGCTCAGCCTGCCCCCCCGGAACCAGAATAGGGCCTGAAGCAATCCTGCGCTTTTGCGGCCTGCTCCCAAAAAAGCGAGTTGAAAAATGGAGCTCAGGGGCACTGCAATTCACAAACCTGCAGAGTTATCAATGATAACTCTCGTCCACAAATATATTGAGGGAAGGCAACGAAGAGGATTTGAAAGCAAGGCAAAATTGCAGGAAACTGATTTCAGGAGGTAGATTCGAATCGCTTTTAAAGCACAGGAAAAGCGGCAAAACCTCGACAATGATGCCCTTGGCCAAAAAGGGCGTATGCGTTTATTCCTGAATATATTCAGGAAAAAACGCATACGCCCTTTTTGGCCAACCAAGCACCCTGGAAAGGCAAATCGGCGCTACAAAGAAGTCTCGCTTCCCATCGGTCAAAAGGGCCGTGCTGAATAAAGTGTCCAAACCAGAAAGGCAGGACAGCCATGGAGAAACGGGAGCCTTGCTACGCTGATGGGCTGGATGTAAATTGCCAACAGCCACTCTGGAGAAGTGTTCGGTGTGTCCTGAAACATCTAAAAAACTCAGCTTACAGAGCATAGGGCACTTCCACTCATGGGCGTATAAATTGGGAAAACTGAAAATCAGCAAGACACAGGCACCCCAAAGTTTAGGGTTGCTCTGTTGACAAGAACCTCCACATCGATACACCTTAAATATCCCAGGAAAGAGAAAAATGGATAAAGACGTTGTGGTCCTTATGTACAATGGAATATCACTCAGCCATGAAATCAACGTCATAAGGCTAGTAGCAGCATGATGAGTGGATTTAGGTACGACGATTCTAAGTGAAATAAGTCACACAGAAAGAGACACCTATGATAAGATATCACTTATAGAGGGAATGTAAAAACCGCTACACTTGAACTGAATTACAAAACAGAACAGAGTCACACGTTTAGAAAACACACTATGGCTGCTTAACGGGAAAGGTGAGGTGGGGTGATGCATAAAACAAGGGTTTCAAATTAGCTCAGATACCGTTCCGTAAACCCAATATGAAATAGACAAGACCTACTCCTTGCTCAGTGAACTGGACTCAACACCCCGTATTCACCGCACAAGAATATATCTTACTAGTAAGAATCTTAAAACCTATGTATTGATATCTCTCCGTAAGTGAGTCAAGTGGGTGTAAAGCGGCATAAACACAGCAGTGAAAAGCAGATAACCCCATTATAAAAATCAACTACTTTTAAAAACCCGTGAAACAAAGACAGTGAAAGAGAGAGAAATTCTTACAAAATTCGTTCAGGGGCTGTGATACCACCTGGATTGATCATATCTACACCCACAGCTGATTGAGACATAAGGGTGTACACTCTTGCGGCTTAGAGGTTTGGTGAGGTTGGGTGAGCAAACACAGACCCTTTAAAGTAATACTGCGGGGTACCCATCCCATGGGTCCCAAATCTCCAGGTTCAAGGGCATCTTCCTACATCGAAAACATGCATGAGAAACCCACAAGATGGTACACCGTGTGATCGGGAAAGGTTTTCAAAACGCACCTCATTTCTCATCTCCTTGTGCTCGGGTTCGCCATTCCAACCGCTTTACTAGCAATCTCCCTCCTTGGAGAATCAGCACCTTTCACATCCTGTTCCGTACAGGTAGCCATTTGTCCTGAGGATGAAGGGGAAGAGGGGGAACCAATGAGAGACTAGCTCTAGGTGTTGGGAAAGGTACAGGTCACTCTATTTTCCCATCAGGAAGAAGAATTAACCACAGGCTCACCCTGCCCCCCCGGAACCAGAATAGGGCCTGAAGCAATCCTGCGCTTTTGCGGCCTGCTCCCAAAAAAGCGAGTTGTAAAATGGAGCTCAGGGACACTGCAATTCAAAAACCTGCAGAGTTATCAATGATAACTCTCGTCCACAAATATATTGAGGGAAGGCAACGAAGAGGATTTGAAAGCAAGGCAGAATTGCAGGAAACTGATTTCAGGAGGTAGAGTCGAATCGCCTTTAAAGCACAGGAAAAGCGGAAAATCCTCGACAATGATGCCCTTGGCCAAAAAGGGCGTATGCGTTTTTTCCTGAATATATTCAGGAAAAAACGCATACGCCCTTTTTGGCCAACCAAGCAACCTGGAAAGGCAAATCGGCGCTACAAAGAAGTCTCGCTTCCCATCGGTCAAAAGGGCCGTGGTGAATAAAGTGTCCAAACCAGAAAGGCAGGACAGCCATGGAGAAACGGGAGCCTTGTTACGCTGATGGGCTGTATGTAAATTGCCAACAGCCACTCTGGAGAAGTGTTCGGTGTGTCCTGAAACATCTAAAAAACTCAGCTTACAGAGCATAGGGCACTTCCACTCAGGGGCGTATAAATTGGGAAAACTGAAAGTCAGCAAGACACAGGCACCCCAAAGTTTAGGGTTGCTCTGTTGACAAGAACCTCCACATCGATACACCTTAAATATCCCAGGAAAGAGAAAAATGGATAAAGACGTTGTGGTCCTTATGTACAATGGAATATCACTCAGCCATGAAATCAACGTCATAAGGCTAGTAGCAGCATGATGAGTGGATTTAGGTACGACGATTCTAAGTGAAATAAGTCACACAGAAAGAGACACCTATGATAAGATATCACTTATAGAGGGAATGTAAAAACCGCTACACTTGAACTGAATTACAAAACAGAACAGAGTCACACGTTTAGAAAACACACTATGGCAGCTTAACGGGAAAGGTGAGGTGGGGTGATGCATAAAACAAGGGTTTCAAATTAGCTCAGATACCGTTCCGTAAACCCAATATGAAATAGACAAGACCTACTCCTTGCTCAGTGAACTGGACTCAACACCCCATATTCACCGCACAAGAATATATCTGACTAGTAAGAATCTTAAAACCTATGTATTGATATCTCTCCGTAAGTGAGTCAAGTGGGTGTAAAGCGGCATAAACACAGCAGTGAAAAGCAGCTAAACCCCATTATAAAAATCAACTACTTTTAAAAACCCGTGAAACAAAGACTGTGAAAGAGAGAGAAATTCTTACAAAATTCGTTCAGGGGCTGTGATACCACCTGAATTGATCATATCTAGACCCACAGCTGATTGAGACATAAGGGTGTACACTCTTGCGGCTTAGAGGTTTGGTGAGGTTGGGTGAGCAAACGCAGACCCTTTAAAGTAATACTGCGGGGTACCCATCCCATGGGTCCCAAATCTCCAGGTTCAAGGGCATCTTCCTACATCGAAAACATGCATGAGAAACCCAGAAGATGGTACACCGTGTGATCGGGAAAGGTTTCCAAAACGCACCTCATTTCTCATCTCCTTGTGCTCGGGTTCGCCATTCCAACCGCTTTACTAGCAATCTCCCTCCTTGGAGAATCAGCACCTTTCACCTCCTGTTCCGTACAGGTAGCCATTTGTCCTGAGGATGAAGGGGAAGAGGGGGAACCAATGAGAGACTAGCTCTAGGTGTTGGGAAAGGTACAGGTCACTCTATTTTCCCATCAGGAAGAAGAATTAACCACAGGCTCAGCCTGCCCCCCCGGAACCAGAATAGGGCCTGAAGCAATCCTGCGCTTTTGCGGCCTGCTCCCAAAAAAGCGAGTTGAAAAATGGAGCTCAGGGGCACTGCAATTCAAAAACCTGCAGAGTTATCAATGATAACTCTCGTCCACAAATATATTGAGGGAAGGCAACGAAGAGGATTTGAAAGCAAGGCAGAATTGCAGGAAACTGATTTCAGGAGGTAGAGTCGAATCGCCTTTAAAGCACAGGAAAAGCGGAAAAACCTCGACAATGATGCCCTTGGCCAAAAAGGGCGTATGCGTTTTTTCCTGAATATATTCAGGAAAAAACCCATACGCCCTTTTTGGCCAACCAAGCAACCTGGAAAGGCAAATCGGCGCTACAAAGAAGTCTCGCTTCCCATCGGTCAAAAGGGCCGTGCTGAATGAAGTGTCCAAACCAGAAAGGCAGGACAGCCATGGAGAAACGGGAGCCTTGCTACGCTGATGGGCTGGATGTAAATTGCAAACAGCCACTCTGGAGAAGTGTTCGGTGTGTCCTGAAACATCTAAAAAACTCAGCTTACAGAGCATAGGGCAATTCCACTCATGGGCGTATAAATTGGGAAAACTGAAAATCAGCAAGACACAGGCACCCCAAAGTTTAGGGTTGCTCTGTTGACAAGAACCTCCACATCGATACACCTTAAATATCCCAGGAAAGAGAAAAATGGATAAAGACGTTGTGGTCCTTATGTACAATGGAATATCACTCAGCCATGAAATCAACGTCATAAGGCTAGTAGCAGCATGATGAGTGTATTTAGGTACGACGATTCTAAGTGAAATAAGTCACACAGAAAGAGACACCTATGATAAGATATCACTTATAGAGGGAATGTAAAAACCGCCACACTTGAACTGAATTACAAAACAGAACAGAGTCACACGTTTAGAAAACACACTATGGCTGCTTAACGGGAAAGGTGAGGTGGGGTGATGCATAAAACAAGGGTTTCAAATTAGCTCAGATACCGTTCGGTAAACCCAATATGAAATAGACAAGACCTACTCCTTGCTCAGTGAACTGGACTCAACACCCCGTATTCACCGCACAAGAATATATCTGACTAGTAAGAATCTTAAAACCTATGTACTGATATCTCTCTGTAAGTGATTCAAGAGGGGGTAAAGCGGCATAAACACAGCAGTGAAAAGCAGCTAAACCCCATTATAAAAATCAACTCCTTTTAAAAACACGTGAAACAAAGAGAGTGAAAGAGAGAGAAATTCTTACAAAATTCGTTCAGGGGCTGTGATACCACCTGTATTGACCATATCTAGACCCACAGCTGATTGAGACATAAGGGTGGACACTCTTGCGGCTAAGAGGTTTGGTGAGGTTGGGTGAGCAAACACAGACCTTTTAAAGTAATACTGCGGGGTACCCATCCCATGGGTCCCAAATCTCCAGGTTCAAGGGCATCTTCCTACATCGAAAACATGCATGAGAAACCCAGAAGATGGTACACCGTGTGATCGGGAAAGGTTTCCAAAACGCACCTCATTTCTCATCTCCTTGTGCTCGGGTTCGCCATTCCAACCGCTTTACTAGCAATCTCCCTCCTTGGAGAATCAGCACCTTTCACCTCCTGTTCCGTACAGGTAGCCATTTGTCCTGAGGATGAACGGGAAGAGGGGGAACCAATGAGAGACTAGCTCTAGGTGTTGGGACAGGCACAGGTCACTCTATTTTCCCATCAGGAAGAAGAATTAACCACAGGCTCAGCCTGCCCCCCCGGAACCAGAATAGGGCCTGAAGCAATCCAGCGCTTTTGCGGCCTTCTCCCAAAAAAGCGAGTTGAAAAATGGAGCTCAGGGGCACTGCAATTCACAAACCTGCAGAGTTATCAATGATAACTCTCGTCCACAAATATATTGAGGGAAGGCAACGAAGAGGATTTGAAAGCAACGCAGAATTGCAGGAAACTGATTTCAGGAGGTAGATTCGAATCGCCTTTAAAGTACAGGAAAAGCGGCAAAACCTCGACAATGATGCCCTTGGCCAAAAAGGGCGTATGCGTTTTTTCCTGAATATATTCAGGAAAAAACGCATACGCCCTTTTTGGCCAACCAAGCAACCTGGAAAGGCAAAGCAGCAGTACAAAGAAATCTCGCTTCCCATCGGTCAAAAGGGCCGTGCTGAATAAAGTGTCCAAACCAGAAAGGCAGGACAGCCATGGAGAAACGGGAGCCTTGCTACGCTGATGGGCTGGATGTAAATTGCCAACAGACACTCTGGAGAAGTGTTTGGTGTGTCCTGAAACATCTAAAAAACTCAGCTTACAGAGCATAGGGCACTTCCACTCATGGGCGTATAAATTGGGAAAACTGAAAATCAGCAAGACACAGGCACCCCAAAGTTTAGGGTTGCTCTGTTGACAAGAACCTCCACATCGATACACCTTAAATATCCCAGGAAAGAGAAAAATGGATAAAGACGTTGTGGTCCTTATGTACAATGGAATATCACTCAGCCATGAACTCAACGTCATAAGGCTAGTAGCAGCGTGATGAGTGTATTTAGGTACGACGATTGTAAGTGAAATAAGTCACACAGAAAGAGACACCTATGATAAGATATCACTTATAGAGGGAATGTAAAAACCGCTACACTTGAACTGAGTTACAAAACAGAACAGAGTCACACGTTTAGAAAACACACTATGGCTGCTTAACGGGAAAGGTGAGGTGGGGTGATGCATAAAACAAGGGTTTCAAATTAGCTCAGATACCGTTCCATAAACCCAATATGAAATAGACAAGACCTACTCCTTGCTCAGTGAACTGGACTCAACACCCCCTATTCACCGCCCAAGAATATATCTGACTAGTAAGAATCTTAAAACCTATGTATTGATATCTCTCTGTAAGTGAGTGAAGTGGGTGTAAAGCGGCAGAAACACAGCAGTTAAACGTAGCTAAACGCCATGATAAAATTCAATTACTTTTAAAACTCCGTGAAACAAAGACAGTGAAAGAGAGAGAAATTCTTACAAAATTTGTTCAGGGGCTGTGATGCCACCTGGATTGACCATATCTAGACCCACAGCTGATTGAGACATAAGGGTGGACAGTCTTGCGGCTTAGAGTTTTGGTGAGGTTGGGTGAGCAAACGCAGACCCTTTAAAGTAATACTGCGGGGTACCCATCCCATGGGTCCCAAATCTCCAGGTTCAAGGGCATCTTCCTACATCGAAAACATGCATGAGAAACCCAGAAGATGGTACACCGTGTGATCGGGAAAGGTTTCCAAAACGCACCTCATTTCTCATCTCCTTGTGCTCGGGTTCGCCATTCCAACCGCTTTACTAGCAATCTCCCTCCTTGGAGAATCAGCACCTTTCACATCCTGTTCCGTACAGGTAGCCATTTGTCCTGAGGATGAACGGGAAGAGGGGGAACCAATGAGAGACTAGCTCTAGGTGTTGGGACAGGCACAGGTCACTCTATTTTCCCATCAGGAAGAAGAATTAACCACAGGCTCACCCTGCCCCCCCGGAACCAGAATAGGGCCTGAAGCAATCCTCCGCTTTTGCGGCCTGCTCCCAAAAAAGCGAGTTGAAAAACGTAGCTCATGGGCACTGCAATTCACAAACCTGCAGAGTTATCAATGATAACTCTCGTCCACAAATATATTGAGGGAAGGCAACGAAGAGGATTTGAAACCAAGGCAGAATTGCAGGAAACTGATTTCAGGAGGTAGATTCGAATCGCCTTTAAAGCACAGGAAAAGCGGCAAAACCTCGACAATGATGCCCTTGGCCAAAAAGGGCGTATGCGTTTTTTCCTGAATATATTCAGGAAAAAACGCATACGCCCTTTTTGGCCAACCAAGCAACCTGGAAAGGCAAAAAGGCGCTACAAAGTAGTCTCGTTTCCCATCGGTCAAAAGGGCCGTGCTGAATAAAGTGTCAAAACCAGAAAGGCAGGACAGCCATGGAGAAACGGGAGCCTTGCTACGCTGATGGGCTGGATGTAAATTGCCAACAGCCACTCTGGAGAAGTGTACGGTGTGTCCTGAAACATCTAAAAAACTCAGCTTACAGAGCATAGGACACTTCCACTCATGGGCGTATAATTGGGAAAACTGAAAATCAGCAGGACACAGGCACCCCAAAGTTTAGGGTTGCTCTGTTGACAAGAACCTCCACATCGATTCACCTTAAATATCCCAGGAAAGAGAAAAATGGATAAAGACGTTGTGGTCCTTTTGTACAATGGAAAATCACTCAGCCATGAAATTAACGTCATAAGGCTAGTAGCAGCATGATGAGTGGATTTAGGTACGACAATTCTAAGTGAAATAAGTCACACAGAAAAACACACCTATGATAGGATATCACTTATAGAGGGAATGTAAAAACCGCTACACTTGAACTGAATTACAAAACAGAACAGAGTCACACGTTTAGAAAACACACTATGGCTGCTTAACGGGAAAGGTGAGGTGGGGTGATGCATAAAACAAGGGTTTCAAATTGGCTCAAATACCGTTCCATAAACCCAATATGTAATAGACAAGACCTACTCCTTGCTCAGTGAACTTGACTCAACACCCCCTATTCAACGCCCAAGAATATATCTGACTAGTAAGAATCTTAAAACCTATGTGTTGATATCCCTCTGTAAGTGAGTCAAGTGGGTGTAAAGCGGCCTAAACACAGCAGTGAAAAGCAGCTAAACCCCATTATAAAAATCAACTACTTTTAAAAACCCGTGAAACAAAGACAGTGAAAGAGAGAGAAATTCTTACAAAATTCGTTCAGGGGCTGTGATGCCACCTGGATTGACCATATCTAGACCCACTGCTGATTGAGACATAAGGGTGAACACTCTTGGGGCTGAGAGGTTTGGTGAGGTTGGGTGAGCAAACGCAGACCCTTTAAAGTAATACTGCGTGGTACCCATCCCATGGGTCCCAAATCTCCAGGTTCAAGGGCATCTTCCTACATCGAAAACATGCATGAGACACCCAGAAGATGGTACACCGTGTGATCGGGAAAGGTTTCTAAAACGCACCTCATTTCTCATGTCCTTGTGCTCGGGTTCGCCATTCCAGCCGCTTTACTAGCAATCTCCCTCCTTGGAGAATCAGCACCTTTAACCTCCTGTTCCGTACCGGTTGCATTTGTCCTGAGGATGAACGGGAAGAGGGCGAAACAATGATAGACTAGCTCAAGAAGTTGGGGCAGGCACAGGTCACTCTATTTTCCCATCAGAAAGAAGAATTAAGCACAGGCTCAGCCTGCCGCCCGGAACCAGAATAGGGCTTGAAGCAATCCTGCGCTTTTGCGGCCAGCTCCCAAAAAAGCGAGTTGAAAAATGGAGCTTAGGGGCACTGCAATTCACAAACCTGCAGAGTTATAACTGATAACTCTCGTCCACAAATATATTGAGGGAAGGCAACGAAGAGGATTTGAAAGCAAGGCAGAATTGCAGGAAACTGATTTCAGGAGGTAGATTCGAATCGCATTTAAAGCACAGGAAAAGCGGCAAAACCTCGACAATGATGCCCTTGGCCAAAAAGGGCGTATGCGTTTTTTCCTGAATATATTCAGGAAAAAACGCATACGCCCTTTTTGGCCAACCAAGCAACCTGGAAAGGCAAAAAGGCGCTACAAAGCAGTCTCGCTTCCCATCGGTCAAAAGGGCCGTGCTGAATAAAGTGTCCAAACCAGAAAGGCAGGACAGCCATGGAGAAACGGGAGCCTTGCTACGCTGATGGGCTGGATGTAAATTGCCAACAGCCACTCTGGAGAAGTGTTCGGTGTGTCCTGAAACATAAAAAAACTCAGCTTACAGAGCATAGGGCACTTCCACTCATGGGCGTATAAATTGGGAAAACTGAAAATCAGCAAGACACAGGCACCCCAAAGTTTAGGGTTGCTCTGTTGACAAGAACCTCCACATCGATACACCTTAAATATCCCAGGAAAGAGAAAAATGGATAAAGACGTTGTGGTCCTGATGTACAATGGAATATCACTCAGCCATGAAATCAACGTCATAAGGCTAGTGGCAGCATGATCAGTGGATTTAGGTACGACGATTCTAAGTGAAATAAGTCAAACAGAAAACGACACTTATCATAAGATATGACTTATAGAGGGAATGTAAAAACCGCTACACTTGAACTGAATTACAAAACAGAACAGAGTCACACGTTTAGAAAACACACTATGGCTGCTTAACGGGAAAGGTGAGGTGGGGTGATGCGTAAAAGAAGGGTTTCAAATTAGCTCAGATACCGTTCCATAAACCCAATATGTAATAGACAAGACCTACTCCTTGCTCAGTGAACTTGACTCAACACCCCCTATTCAACGCCCAAGAATATATCTGACTAGTAAGAATCTTAAAACCTATGTGTTGATATCCCTCTGTAAGTGAGTCAAGTGGGTGTAAAGCGGCCTAAACACAGCAGTGAAAAGCAGCTAAACCCCATTATAAAAATCAACTACTTTTAAAAACCCGTGAAACAAAGACAGTGAAAGAGAGAGAAATTCTTACAAAATTCGTTCAGGGGCTGTGATGCCACCTGGATTGACCATATCTAGACCCACTGCTGATTGAGACATAAGGGTGAACACTCTTGGGGCTGAGAGGTTTGGTGAGGTTGGGTGAGCAAACGCAGACCCTTTAAAGTAATACTGCGTGGTACCCATCCCATGGGTCCCAAATCTCCAGGTTCAAGGGCATCTTCCTACATCGAAAACATGCATGAGACACCCAGAAGATGGTACACCGTGTGATCGGGAAAGGTTTCTAAAACGCACCTCATTTCTCATGTCCTTGTGTTCGGGTTCGCCATTCCAGCCGCTTTACTAGCAATCTCCCTCCTTGGAGAATCAGCACCTTTAACCCCCTGTTCCGTCCAGGTTGCCATTTGTCCTGAGGATGAACGGGAAGAGGGCCAAACAATGAGAGACTAGCTCTAGGTGTTGGGGCAGGCACAGGTCACTCTATTTTCCCATCAGGAAGAAGAATTAACCAGAGGCTCAGCTTGCCGCCCGGAACCAGAATAGGGCCTGAAGCAATCCTGCGCTTTTGCGACCAGCTCCCAAAAAAGCGAGTTGAAAAATGGAGCTCAGGGGCACTGCAATTCACAAACCTGCAGAGTTATAACTGATAACTCTCGTCCACAAATATATTGAGGGAAGGCAACGAAGAGGATTTGAAAGCAAGGCAGAATTGCAGGAAACTGATTTCAGGAGGTAGATTCGAATCGCCTTTAAAGCACAGGAAAAGCGGCAAAACGTCGACAGTGATGCCCTTGGCCAAAAAGGGCGTATGTGTTTTTTCCTGAATATATTCAGGAAAAAACGTATACGCTCTTCTTGGCCAACCAAGCAACCTGGAAAGGCAAATCAGCGATACAAATAAGTCTCGCTCCCCATCGGTCAAAAGGACCATGCTGAATAAAGTGTCAAAACCAGAAATGCAGGGCAGGCCATGGAGAAACGGGAGCCTTGCTACGCTGATGGGCGGGATGTAAATTGCCAACAGCCACTCTGGAGAAGTGTACGGTGTGTCCTGAAACACCTAAAAAACGTAGCTTAGAGAGCGTAGGGCACTTCCACTCATGGGCGTATAAATTGGGAAAACTAAAAATCAGCAAGACACAGGCACCCCAAAGTTTAGGGCTGCTCTGCTGACAAGAACCTCCACTTCCTTACACCTTAAATATCCCAGGAAAGAGAAAAATGGATAAAGACGTTGTGGTCCTTATGTACAATGGAATATCACTCAGCCATGAAATCAACGTCATAAGGCTAGTGGCAGCATGATGAGTGGATTTAGGTACGACGATTCTAAGTGAAATAAGTCAAACAGAAAACGACACTTATCATAAGATATCACTTATAGAGGGAATGTAAAAACCGCTACACTGGAACTGAATTAGAAAACAGAACAGAGTCACACGTTTAGAAAACACACTATGGCTGCTTAACGGGAAAGGTGAGGTGGGGTGATGCGTAAAAGAAGGGTTTCAAATTAGCTCAGATACCGTTCCATAAACCCAATATGTAATCGACAAGACCTACTCCTTGCTCAGTGAACTTGACTCAACACCCCCTATTCAACGCCCAAGAATATATCTGACTAGTAAGAATCTTAAAACCTATGTGTTGATATCCCTCTGTAAGTGAGTCAAGTGGGTGTAAAGCGGCCTAAACACAGCAGTGAAAAGCAGCTAAACCCCATTATAAAAATCAACTACTTTTAAAAACCCGTGAAACAAAGACAGTGAAAGAGAGAAATTCTTACAAAATTCGTCCAGGGGCTGTGATGCCACCTGGATTGACCATATCTAGACCCACTGCTGATTGAGACATAAGGGTGAACACTCTTGGGGCTGAGAGGTTTGGTGAGGTTGGGTGAGCAAACGCAGACCCTTTAAAGTAATACTGCGTGGTACCCATCCCATGGGTCCCAAATCTCCAGGTTCAAGGGCATCTTCCTACATCGAAAACATGCATGAGACACCCAGAAGATGGTACACCGTGTGATCGGGAAAGGTTTCTAAAACGCACCTCATTTCTCATGTCCTTGTGCTCGGGTTCGCCATTCCAGCCGCTTTACTAGCAATCTCCCTCCTTGGAGAATCAGCACCTTTAACCTCCTGTTCCGTACCGGTTGCATTTGTCCTGAGGATGAACGGGAAGAGGGCGAAACAATGATAGACTAGCTCAAGAAGTTGGGGCAGGCACAGGTCACTCTATTTTCCCATCAGAAAGAAGAATTAAGCACAGGCTCAGCCTGCCGCCCGGAACCAGAATAGGGCTTGAAGCAATCCTGCGCTTTTGCGGCCAGCTCTCAAAAAAGCGAGTTGAAAAATGGAGCTTAGGGGCACTGCAATTCACAAACCTGCAGAGTTATAACTGATAACTCTCGTCCACAAATATATTGAGGGAAGGCAACGAAGAGGATTTGAAAGCAAGGCAGAATTGCAGGAAACTGATTTCAGGAGGTAGATTCGAATCGCATTTAAAGCACAGGAAAAGCGGCAAAACCTCGACAATGATGCCCTTGGCCAAAAAGGGCGTATGCGTTTTTTCCTGAATATATTCAGGAAAAAACGCATACGCCCTTTTTGGCCAACCAAGCAACCTGGAAAGGCAAAAAGGCGCTACAAAGCAGTCTCGCTTCCCATCGGTCAAAAGGGCCGTGCTGAATAAAGTGTCCAAACCAGAAAGGCAGGACAGCCATGGAGAAACGGGAGCCTTGCTACGCTGATGGGCTGGATGTAAATTGCCAACAGCCACTCTGGAGAAGTGTTCGGTGTGTCCTGAAACATCAAAAAACTCAGCTTACAGAGCATAGGGCACTTCCACTCATGGGCGTATAAATTGGGAAAACTGAAAATCAGCAAGACACAGGCACCCCAAAGTTTAGGGTTGCTCTGTTGACAAGAACCTCCACATCGATACACCTTAAATATCCCAGGAAAGAGAAAAATGGATAAAGACGTTGTGGTCCTGATGTACAATGGAATATCACTCAGCCATGAAATCAACGTCATAAGGCTAGTGGCAGCATGATCAGTGGATTTAGGTACGACGATTCTAAGTGAAATAAGTCAAACAGAAAACGACACTTATCATAAGATATGACTTATAGAGGGAATGTAAAAACCGCTACACTTGAACTGAATTACAAAACAGAACAGAGTCACACGTTTAGAAAACACACTATGGCTGCTTAACGGGAAAGGTGAGGTGGGGTGATGCGTAAAAGAAGGGTTTCAAATTAGCTCAGATACCGTTCCATAAACCCAATATGTAATAGACAAGACCTACTCCTTGCTCAGTGAACTTGACTCAACACCCCCTATTCAACGCCCAAGAATATATCTGACTAGTAAGAATCTTAAAACCTATGTGTTGATATCCCTCTGTAAGTGAGTCAAGTGGGTGTAAAGCGGCCTAAACACAGCAGTGAAAAGCAGCTAAACCCCATTATAAAAATCAACTACTTTTAAAAACCCGTGAAACAAAGACAGTGAAAGAGAGAGAAATTCTTACAAAATTCGTTCAGGGGCTGTGATGCCACCTGGATTGACCATATCTAGACCCACTGCTGATTGAGACATAAGGGTGAACACTCTTGGGGCTGAGAGGTTTGGTGAGGTTGGGTGAGCAAACGCAGACCCTTTAAAGTAATACTGCGTGGTACCCATCCCATGGGTCCCAAATCTCCAGGTTCAAGGGCATCTTCCTACATCGAAAACATGCATGAGACACCCAGAAGATGGTACACCGTGTGATCGGGAAAGGTTTCTAAAACGCACCTCATTTCTCATGTCCTTGTGTTCGGGTTCGCCATTCCAGCCGCTTTACTAGCAATCTCCCTCCTTGGAGAATCAGCACCTTTAACCCCCTGTTCCGTCCAGGTTGCCATTTGTCCTGAGGATGAACGGGAAGAGGGCCAAACAATGAGAGACTAGCTCTAGGTGTTGGGGCAGGCACAGGTCACTCTATTTTCCCATCAGGAAGAAGAATTAACCAGAGGCTCAGCTTGCCGCCCGGAACCAGAATAGGGCCTGAAGCAATCCTGCGCTTTTGCGACCAGCTCCCAAAAAAGCGAGTTGAAAAATGGAGCTCAGGGGCACTGCAATTCACAAACCTGCAGAGTTATAACTGATAACTCTCGTCCACAAATATATTGAGGGAAGGCAACGAAGAGGATTTGAAAGCAAGGCAGAATTGCAGGAAACTGATTTCAGGAGGTAGATTCGAATCGCCTTTAAAGCACAGGAAAAGCGGCAAAACGTCGACAGTGATGCCCTTGGCCAAAAAGGGCGTATGTGTTTTTTCCTGAATATATTCAGGAAAAAACGTATACGCTCTTTTTGGCCAACCAAGCAACCTGGAAAGGCAAATCAGCGATACAAATAAGTCTCGCTCCCCATCGGTCAAAAGGACCATGCTGAATAAAGTGTCAAAACCAGAAATGCAGGGCAGGCCATGGAGAAACGGGAGCCTTGCTACGCTGATGGGCGGGATGTAAATTGCCAACAGCCACTCTGGAGAAGTGTACGGTGTGTCCTGAAACACCTAAAAAACGTAGCTTAGAGAGCGTAGGGCACTTCCACTCATGGGCGTATAAATTGGGAAAACTAAAAATCAGCAAGACACAGGCACCCCAAAGTTTAGGGCTGCTCTGCTGACAAGAACCTCCACTTCCTTACACCTTAAATATCCCAGGAAAGAGAAAAATGGATAAAGACGTTGTGGTCCTTATGTACAAAGGAATATCACTCAGCCATGAAATCAACGTCATAAGGCTAGTGGCAGCATGATGAGTGGATTTAGGTACGACGATTCTAAGTGAAATAAGTCAAACAGAAAACGACACTTATCATAAGATATCACTTATAGAGGGAATGTAAAAACCGCTACACTGGAACTGAATTACAAAACAGAACAGAGTCACACGTTTAGAAAACACACTATGGCTGCTTAACGGGAAAGGTGAGGTGGGGTGATGCGTAAAAGAAGGGTTTCAAATTAGCTCAGATACCGTTCCATAAACCCAATATGTAATCGACAAGACCTACTCCTTGCTCAGTGAACTTGACTCAACACCCCCTATTCAACGCCCAAGAATATATCTGACTAGTAAGAATCTTAAAACCTATGTGTTGATATCCCTCTGTAAGTGAGTCAAGTGGGTGTAAAGCGGCCTAAACACAGCAGTGAAAAGCAGCTAAACCCCATTATAAAAATCAACTACTTTTAAAAACCCGTGAAACAAAGACAGTGAAAGAGAGAAATTCTTACAAAATTCGTTCAGGGGCTGTGATGCCACCTGGATTGACCATATCTAGACCCACTGCTGATTGAGACATAAGTGTGAACACTCTTGGGGCTGAGAGGTTTGGTGAGGTTGGGTGAGCAAACGCAGACCCTTTAAAGTAATACTGCGTGGTACCCATCCCATGGGTCCCAAATCTCCAGGTTCAAGGGCATCTTCCTACATCGAAAACATGCATGAGACACCCAGAAGATGGTACACCGTGTGATCGGGAAAGGTTTCTAAAACGCACCTCATTTCTCATGTCCTTGTGCTCGGGTTCGCCATTCCAGCCGCTTTACTAGCAATCTCCCTCCTTGGAGAATCAGCACCTTTAACCTCCTGTTCCGTCCAGGTTGCCATTTGTCCTGAGGATGAACGGGAAGAGGGCCAAACAATGAGAGACTAGCTCTAGGTGTTGGGGCAGGCACAGGTCACTCTATTTTCCCATCAGGAAGAAGAATTAACCAGAGGCTCAGCTTGCCGCCCGGAACCAGAATAGGGCCTGAAGCAATCCTGCGCTTTTGCGGCCAGCTCCCAAAAAAGCGAGTTGAAAAATGGAGCTCAGGGGCACTGCAATTCACAAACCTGCAGAGTTATAACTGATAACTCTTGTCCACAAATATATTGAGGGAAGGCAACGAAGAGGATTTGAAAGCAAGGCAGAATTGCAGGAAACTGATTTCAGGAGGTAGATTCGAATCGCCTTTAAAGCACAGGAAAAGCGGCAAAACCTCGACAATGATGCCCTTGGCCAAAAAGGGCGTATGCGTTTTTTCCTGAATATATTCAGGAAAAAACGCATACGCCCTTTTTGGCCAACCAAGCAACCTGGAAAGGCAAATCAGCGCTACAAAGAAGTCTCGCTTCCCATCGGTCAAAAGGACCATGCTGAATAAAGTGTCAAAACCAGAAATGCAGGGCAGGCCATGGAGAAATGGGAGACTTGCTACGCTGATGGGCGGGATGTAAATTGCCAACAGCCACTCTGGAGAAGTGTACGGTGTGTCCTGAAACACCTAAAAAACGCAGCTTAGAGAGCGTAGGGCACTTCCACTCATGGGCGTATAAATTGGGAAAACTAAAAATCAGCAAGACACAGGCACCCCAAAGTTTAGGGCTGCTCTGCTGACAAGAACCTCCACTTCCTTACACCTTAAATATCCCAGGAAAGAGAAAAATGGATAAAGACGTTGTGGTCCTTATGTACAATGGAATATCACTCAGCCATGAAATCAACGTCATAAGGCTAGTGGCAGCATGATGAGTGGATTTAGGTACGACGATTTTAAGTGAAATAAGTCAAACAGAAAACGACACTTATCATAAGATATCACTTATAGAGGGAATGTAAAAACCGCTACACTGGAACTGAATTACAAAACAGAACAGAGTCACACGTTTAGAAAACACACTATGGCTGCTTAACGGGAAAGGTGAGGTGGGGTGATGCGTAAAAGAAGGGTTTCAAATTAGCTCAGATACCGTTCCATAAACCCAATATGTAATAGACAAGACCTACTCCTTGCTCAGTGAACTGGAATCAACACCCCCTATTCAACGCCCAAGAATATATCTGACTAGTAAGAATCTTAAAACCTATGTGTTGATATCCCTCTGTAAGTGAGTCAAGTGGGTGTAAAGCGGCCTAAACACAGCAGTGAAAAGCAGCTAAACCCCATTATAAAAATCAACTACTTTTAAAAACCCGTGAAACAAAGACAGTGAAAGAGAGAGAAATTCTTACAAAATTCGTTCAGGGGCTGTGATGCCACCTGGATTGACCATATCTAGACCCACTGCTGATTGAGACATAAGGGTGAACACTCTTGGGGCTGAGAGGTTTGGTGAGGTTGGGTGAGCAAACGCAGACCCTTTAAAGTAATACTGCGTGGTACCCATCCCATGGGTCCCAAATCTCCAGGTTCAAGGGCATCTTCCTACATCGAAAACATGCATGAGACACCCAGAAGATGGTACACCTTGTGATCGGGAAAGGTTTCTAAAACGCACCTCATTTCTCATGTCCTTGTGCTCGGGTTCGCCATTCCAGCCGCTTTACTAGCAATCTCCCTCCTTGGAGAATCAGCACCTTTCACCTCCTGTTCCGTCCAGGTTGCCATTTGTCCTGAGGATGAACGGGAAGAGGGCCAAACAATGAGAGACTAGCTCTAGGTGTTGGGGCAGGCACAGGTCACTCTATTTTCCCATCAGGAAGAAGAATTAACCAGAGGCTCAGCTTGCCGCCCGGAACCAGAATAGGGCCTGAAGCAATCCTGCGCTTTTGCGGCCAGCTCCCAAAAAAGCGAGTTGAAAAATGGAGCTCAGGGGCACTGCAATTCACAAACCTGCAGAGTTATAACTGATAACTCTCGTCCACAAATATATTGAGGGAAGGCAACGAAGAGGATTTGAAAGCAAGGCAGAATTGCAGGAAACTGATTTCAGGAGGTAGATTCGAATCGCCTTTAAAGCACAGGAAAAGCGGCAAAACCTCGACAATGATGCCCTTGGCCAAAAAGGGCGTATGCGTTTTTTCCTGAATATATTCAGGAAAAAACGCATACGCCCTTTTTGGCCAACCAAGCAACCTGGAAAGGCAAATCAGCGCTACAAAGAAGTCTCGCTCCCCATCGGTCAAAAGGACCATGCTGAATAAAGTGTCAAAACCAGAAATGCAGGGCAGGCCATGGAGAAACGGGAGCCTTGCTACGCTGATGGGCGGGATGTAAATTGCCAATAGCCACTCTGGAGAAGTGTACGGTGTGTCCTGAAACACCTAAAAAACGCAGCTTAGAGAGCATAGGGCACTTCCACTCATGGGCGTATAAATTGGGAAAACTAAAAATCAACAAGACACAGGCACCCCAAAGTTTAGGGCTGCTCTGCTGACAAGAACCTCCACTTCCTTACACCTTAAATATCCCAGGAAAGAGAAAAATGGATAAAGACGTTGTGGTCCTTATTTACAATGGAATATCACTCAGCCATGAAATCAACGTCATAAGGCTAGTGGCAGCATGATGAGTGGATTTAGGTACGACGATTCTAAGTGAAATAAGTCAAACAGAAAACGACACTTATCATAAGATATCACTTATAGAGGGAAAGTAAAAACCGCTACACTGGAACTGAATTACAAAACAGAACAGAGTCACACGTTTAGAAAACACACTATGGCTGCTTAACGGGAAAGGTGAGGTGGGGTGATGCGTAAAAGAAGGGTTTCAAAGTAGCTCAGATACCGTTCCATAAACCCAATATGTAATCGACAAGACCTACTCCTTGCTCAGTGAACTTGACTCAACACCCCCTATTCAACGCCCAAGAATATATCTGACTAGTAAGAATCTTAAAACCTATGTGTTGATATCCCTCTGTAAGTGAGTCAAGTGGGTGTAAAGCGGCCTAAACACAGCAGTGAAAAGCAGCTAAACCCCATTATAAAAATCAACTACTTTTAAAAACCCGTGAAACAAAGACAGTGAAAGAGAGAGAAATTCTTACAAAATTCGTTCAGGGGCTGTGATGCCACCTGGATTGACCATATCAAGACCCACTGCTGATTGAGACATAAGGGTGAACACTCTTGGGGCTGAGAGGTTTGCTGAGGTTGGGTGAGCAAACGCAGACCATTTAAAGTAATACTGCGTGGTACCCATCCCATGGGTCCCAAATCTCCAGGTTCAAGGGCATCTTCCTACATAGAAAACATGCATGAGACACCCAGAAGATGGTACACCGTGTGATCGGGAAAGGTTTCTAAAACGCACCTCATTTCTCATGTCCTTGTGCTCGGGTTCGCCATTCCAGCCGCTTTACTAGCAATCTCCCTCCTTGGAGAATCAGCACCTTTAACCTCCTGTTCCGTCCAGGTTGCCATTTGTCCTGAGGATGAACGGGAAGAGGGCCAAACAATGAGAGACTAGCTCTAGGTGTTGGGGCAGGCACAGGTCACTCTATTTTCCCATCAGGAAGAAGAATTAACCAGAGGCTCAGCTTGCCGCCCGGAACCAGAATAGGGCCTGAAGCAATCCTGCGCTTTTGCGGCCAGCTCCCAAAAAAGCGAGTTGAAAAATGGAGCTCAGGGGCACTGCAATTCACAAACCTGCAGAGTTATAACTGATAACTCTTGTCCACAAATATATTGAGGGAAGGCAACGAAGAGGATTTGAAAGCAAGGCAGAATTGCAGGAAACTGATTTCAGGAGGTAGATTCGAATCGCCTTTAAAGCACAGGAAAAGCGGCAAAACCTCGACAATGATGCCCTTGGCCAAAAAGGGCGTATGCGTTTTTTCCTGAATATATTCAGGAAAAAACGCATACGCCCTTTTTGGCCAACCAAGCAACCTGGAAAGGCAAATCAGCGCTACAAAGAAGTCTCGCTTCCCATCGGTCAAAAGGACCATGCTGAATAAAGTGTCAAAACCAGAAATGCAGGGCAGGCCATGGAGAAATGGGAGACTTGCTACGCTGATGGGCGGGATGTAAATTGCCAACAGCCACTCTGGAGAAGTGTACGGTGTGTCCTGAAACACCTAAAAAACGCAGCTTAGAGAGCGTAGGGCACTTCCACTCATGGGCGTATAAATTGGGAAAACTAAAAATCAGCAAGACACAGGCACCCCAAAGTTTAGGGCTGCTCTGCTGACAAGAACCTCCACTTCCTTACACCTTAAATATCCCAGGAAAGAGAAAAATGGATAAAGACGTTGTGGTCCTTATGTACAATGGAATATCACTCAGCCATGAAATCAACGTCATAAGGCTAGTGGCAGCATGATGAGTGGATTTAGGTACGACGATTTTAAGTGAAATAAGTCAAACAGAAAACGACACTTATCATAAGATATCACTTATAGAGGGAATGTAAAAACCGCTACACTGGAACTGAATTACAAAACAGAACAGAGTCACACGTTTAGAAAACACACTATGGCTGCTTAACGGGAAAGGTGAGGTGGGGTGATGCGTAAAAGAAGGGTTTCAAATTAGCTCAGATACCGTTCCATAAACCCAATATGTAATAGACAAGACCTACTCCTTGCTCAGTGAACTGGAATCAACACCCCCTATTCAACGCCCAAGAATATATCTGACTAGTAAGAATCTTAAAACCTATGTGTTGATATCCCTCTGTAAGTGAGTCAAGTGGGTGTAAAGCGGCCTAAACACAGCAGTGAAAAGCAGCTAAACCCCATTATAAAAATCAACTACTTTTAAAAACCCGTGAAACAAAGACAGTGAAAGAGAGAGAAATTCTTACAAAATTCGTTCAGGGGCTGTGATGCCACCTGGATTGACCATATCTAGACCCACTGCTGATTGAGACATAAGGGTGAACACTCTTGGGGCTGAGAGGTTTGGTGAGGTTGGGTGAGCAAACGCAGACCCTTTAAAGTAATACTGCGTGGTACCCATCCCATGGGTCCCAAATCTCCAGGTTCAAGGGCATCTTCCTACATCGAAAACATGCATGAGACACCCAGAAGATGGTACACCTTGTGATCGGGAAAGGTTTCTAAAACGCACCTCATTTCTCATGTCCTTGTGCTCGGGTTCGCCATTCCAGCCGCTTTACTAGCAATCTCCCTCCTTGGAGAATCAGCACCTTTCACCTCCTGTTCCGTCCAGGTTGCCATTTGTCCTGAGGATGAACGGGAAGAGGGCCAAACAATGAGAGACTAGCTCTAGGTGTTGGGGCAGGCACAGGTCACTCTATTTTCCCATCAGGAAGAAGAATTAACCAGAGGCTCAGCTTGCCGCCCGGAACCAGAATAGGGCCTGAAGCAATCCTGCGCTTTTGCGGCCAGCTCCCAAAAAAGCGAGTTGAAAAATGGAGCTCAGGGGCACTGCAATTCACAAACCTGCAGAGTTATAACTGATAACTCTCGTCCACAAATATATTGAGGGAAGGCAACGAAGAGGATTTGAAAGCAAGGCAGAATTGCAGGAAACTGATTTCAGGAGGTAGATTCGAATCGCCTTTAAAGCACAGGAAAAGCGGCAAAACCTCGACAATGATGCCCTTGGCCAAAAAGGGCGTATGCGTTTTTTCCTGAATATATTCAGGAAAAAACGCATACGCCCTTTTTGGCCAACCAAGCAACCTGGAAAGGCAAATCAGCGCTACAAAGAAGTCTCGCTCCCCATCGGTCAAAAGGACCATGCTGAATAAAGTGTCAAAACCAGAAATGCAGGGCAGGCCATGGAGAAACGGGAGCCTTGCTACGCTGATGGGCGGGATGTAAATTGCCAATAGCCACTCTGGAGAAGTGTACGGTGTGTCCTGAAACACCTAAAAAACGCAGCTTAGAGAGCATAGGGCACTTCCACTCATGGGCGTATAAATTGGGAAAACTAAAAATCAACAAGACACAGGCACCCCAAAGTTTAGGGCTGCTCTGCTGACAAGAACCTCCACTTCCTTACACCTTAAATATCCCAGGAAAGAGAAAAATGGATAAAGACGTTGTGGTCCTTATTTACAATGGAATATCACTCAGCCATGAAATCAACGTCATAAGGCTAGTGGCAGCATGATGAGTGGATTTAGGTACGACGATTCTAAGTGAAATAAGTCAAACAGAAAACGACACTTATCATAAGATATCACTTATAGAGGGAAAGTAAAAACCGCTACACTGGAACTGAATTACAAAACAGAACAGAGTCACACGTTTAGAAAACACACTATGGCTGCTTAACGGGAAAGGTGAGGTGGGGTGATGCGTAAAAGAAGGGTTTCAAAGTAGCTCAGATACCGTTCCATAAACCCAATATGTAATCGACAAGACCTACTCCTTGCTCAGTGAACTTGACTCAACACCCCCTATTCAACGCCCAAGAATATATCTGACTAGTAAGAATCTTAAAACCTATGTGTTGATATCCCTCTGTAAGTGAGTCAAGTGGGTGTAAAGCGGCCTAAACACAGCAGTGAAAAGCAGCTAAACCCCATTATAAAAATCAACTACTTTTAAAAACCCGTGAAACAAAGACAGTGAAAGAGAGAGAAATTCTTACAAAATTCGTTCAGGGGCTGTGATGCCACCTGGATTGACCATATCAAGACCCACTGCTGATTGAGACATAAGGGTGAACACTCTTGGGGCTGAGAGGTTTGCTGAGGTTGGGTGAGCAAACGCAGACCATTTAAAGTAATACTGCGTGGTACCCATCCCATGGGTCCCAAATCTCCAGGTTCAAGGGCATCTTCCTACATCGAAAACATGCATGAGACACCCAGAAGATGGTACACCGTGTGATCGGGAAAGGTTTCTAAAACGCACCTCATTTCTCATGTCCTTGTGCTTGGGTTCGCCATTCCAGCCGCTTTACTAGCAATCTCCCTCCTTGGAGAATCAGCACCTTTCACATCCTGTTCCGTCCAGGTTGCCATTTGTCCTGAGGATGAACGGGAAGAGGGCCAAACAATGAGAGACTAGCTCTAGGTGTTGGGGCAGGCACAGGTCACTCTATTTTCCCATCAGGAAGAAGAATTAACCAGAGGCTCAGCTTGCCGCCCGGAACCAGAATAGGGCCTGAAGCAATCCTACGCTTTTGCGGCCAGCTCCCAAAAAAGCGAGTTGAAAAATGGAGCTCAGGGGCACTGCAATTCACAAACCTGCAGAGTTATAACTGATAACTCTCGTCCACAAATATATTGAGGGAAGGCAACGAAGAGGATTTGAAAGCAAGGCAGAATTGCAGGAAACTGATTTCAGGAGGTAGATTCGAATCGCCTTTAAAGCACAGGAAAAGCGGCAAAACCTCGACAATGATGCCCTTGGCCAAAAAGGGCGTATGCGTTTTTTCCTGAATATATTCAGGAAAAAACGCATACGCCCTTTTTGGCCAACCAAGCAACCTGGAAAGGCAAATCAGCGCTACAAAGAAGTCTCGCTCCCCATCGGTCAAAAGGACCATGCTGAATAAAGTGTCAAAACCAGAAATGCAGGGCAGGCCATGGAGAAACGGGAGCCTTGCTACGCTGATGGGCGGGATGTAAATTGCCAACAGCCACTCTGGAGAAGTGTACGGTGTGTCCTGAAACACCTAAAAAACGCAGCTTAGAGAGCGTAGGGCACTTCCACTCATGGGCGTATAAATTGGGAAAACTAAAAATCAGCAAGACACAGGCACCCCAAAGTTTAGGGCTGCTCTGCTGACAAGAACCTCCACTTCCTTACACCTTAAATATCCCAGGAAAGAGAAAAATGGATAAAGACGTTGTGGTCCTTATTTACAATGGAATATCACTCAGCCATGAAATCAACGTCATAAGGCTAGTGGCAGCATGATGAGTGGATTTAGGTACGACGATTCTAAGTGAAATAAGTCAAACAGAAAACGACACTTATCATAAGATATCACTTATAGAGGGAAAGTAAAAACCGCTACACTGGAACTGAATTACAAAACAGAACAGAGTCACACGTTTAGAAAACACACTATGGCTGCTTAACGGGAAAGGTGAGGTGGGGTGATGCGTAAAAGAAGGGTTTCAAATTAGCTCAGATACCGTTCCGTAAACCCAATATGAAATAGACAAGACCTACTCCTTGCTCAGTGAACTGGACTCAACACCCCGTATTCACCGCACAAGAATATATCTGACTAGTAAGAATCTTAAAATCTATGTATTGATATCTCTCCGTAAGTGAATCAAGTGGGTGTAAAGCGGCATAAACACAGCAGTGAAAAGCAGCTAAACCCCATTATAAAAATCAACTACTTTTAAAAACCCGTGAAACAAAGACAGTGAAAGAGAGAGAAATTCTTACAAAATTCGTTCAGGGGCTGTGATGCCACCTGGATTGACCATATCAAGACCCACTGCTGATTGAGACATAAGGGTGAACACTCTTGGGGCTGAGAGGTTTGCTGAGGTTGGGTGAGCAAACGCAGACCATTTAAAGTAATACTGCGTGGTACCCATCCCATGGGTCCCAAATCTCCAGGTTCAAGGGCATCTTCCTACATCGAAAACATGCATGAGACACCCAGAAGATGGTACACCGTGTGATCGGGAAAGGTTTCTAAAACGCACCTCATTTCTCATGTCCTTGTGCTTGGGTTCGCCATTCCAGCCGCTTTACTAGCAATCTCCCTCCTTGGAGAATCAGCACCTTTCACATCCTGTTCCGTCCAGGTTGCCATTTGTCCTGAGGATGAACGGGAAGAGGGCCAAACAATGAGAGACTAGCTCTAGGTGTTGGGGCAGGCACAGGTCACTCTATTTTCCCATCAGGAAGAAGAATTAACCAGAGGCTCAGCTTGCCGCCCGGAACCAGAATAGGGCCTGAAGCAATCCTACGCTTTTGCGGCCAGCTCCCAAAAAAGCGAGTTGAAAAATGGAGCTCAGGGGCACTGCAATTCACAAACCTGCAGAGTTATAACTGATAACTCTCGTCCACAAATATATTGAGGGAAGGCAACGAAGAGGATTTGAAAGCAAGGCAGAATTGCAGGAAACTGATTTCAGGAGGTAGATTCGAATCGCCTTTAAAGCACAGGAAAAGCGGCAAAACCTCGACAATGATGCCCTTGGCCAAAAAGGGCGTATGCGTTTTTTCCTGAATATATTCAGGAAAAAACGCATACGCCCTTTTTGGCCAACCAAGCAACCTGGAAAGGCAAATCAGCGCTACAAAGAAGTCTCGCTCCCCATCGGTCAAAAGGACCATGCTGAATAAAGTGTCAAAACCAGAAATGCAGGGCAGGCCATGGAGAAACGGGAGCCTTGCTACGCTGATGGGCGGGATGTAAATTGCCAACAGCCACTCTGGAGAAGTGTACGGTGTGTCCTGAAACACCTAAAAAACGCAGCTTAGAGAGCGTAGGGCACTTCCACTCATGGGCGTATAAATTGGGAAAACTAAAAATCAGCAAGACACAGGCACCCCAAAGTTTAGGGCTGCTCTGCTGACAAGAACCTCCACTTCGTTACACCTTAAATATCCCAGGAAAGAGAAAAATGGATAAAGACGTTGTGGTCCTTATGTACAATGGAATATCACTCAGCCATGAAATCAACGTCATAAGGCTAGTGGCAGCATAATGAGTGGATTTAGGTACGACGATTCTATGTGAAATAAGTCAAACAGAAAACGAGACTTATCATAAGATATCACTTATAGAGGGAATGTAAAAACCGCTACACTGGAACTGAATTACCAAACAGAACAGAGTCACACGTTTAGAAAACACACTATGGCTGCTTAACGGGAAAGGTGAGGTGGGGTGATGCGTAAAAGAAGGGTTTCAAATTAGCTCAGATACCGTTCCATAAACCCAATATGTAATCGACAAGACCTACTCCTTGCTCAGTGAACTTGACTCAACACCCCCTATTCAACGCCCAAGAATATATCTGACTAGTAAGAATCTTAAAACCTATGTGTTGATATCCCTCTGTAAGTGAGTTAAGTGGGTGTAAAGCGGCCTAAACACAGCAGTGAAAAGCAGCTAAACCCCATTATAAAAATCAACTACTTTTAAAAACCCGTGAAACAAAGACAGTGAAAGAGAGAAATTCTTACAAAATTCGTTCAGGGGCTGTGATGCCACCTGGATTGACCATATCTAGACCCACTGCTGATTGAGACATAAGTGTGAACACTCTTGGGGCTGAGAGGTTTGGTGAGGTTGGGTGAGCAAACGCAGACCCTTTAAAGTAATACTGCGTGGTACCCATCCCATGGGTCCCAAATCTCCAGGTTCAAGGGCATCTTCCTACATAGAAAACATGCATGAGACACCCAGAAGATGGTACACCGTGTGATCGGGAAAGGTTTCTAAAACGCACCTCATTTCTCATGTCCTTGTGCTCGGGTTCGCCATTCCAGCCGCTT
This sequence comes from Eschrichtius robustus, assembly GCF_028021215.1. Lineage (NCBI taxonomy): Eukaryota > Metazoa > Chordata > Mammalia > Artiodactyla > Eschrichtiidae > Eschrichtius > Eschrichtius robustus. The sequence goes on along the minus strand of NC_090824.1, from coordinate 112,441,719 downwards.
TACTAGCAATCTCCCTCCTTGGAGAATCAGCACCTTTAACCTCCTGTTCCGTCCAGGTTGCCATTTGTCCTGAGGATGAACGGGAAGAGGGCCAAACAATGAGAGACTAGCTCTAGGTGTTGGGGCAGGCACAGGTCACTCTATTTTCCCATCAGGAAGAAGAATTAACCACAGGCTCAGCCTGCCGCCCGGAACCAGAATAGGGCCTGAAGCAATCCTGCGCTTTTGCGGCCAGCTCCCAAAAAAGCGAGTTGAAAAATGGAGCTCAGGGGCACTGCAATTCACAAACCTGCAGAGTTATAACTGATAACTCTCGTCCACAAATATATTGAGGGAAGGCAACGAAGAGGATTTGAAAGCAAGGCAGAATTGCAGGAAACTGATTTCAGGAGGTAGATTCGAATCGCCTTTAAAGCACAGGAAAAGCGGCAAAACCTCGACAATGATGCCCTTGGCCAAAAAGGGCGTATGCGTTTTTTACTAAATATATTCAGGAAAAAACGCATACGCCCTTTTTGGCCAACCAACCAACCTGGAAAGGCAAATCAGCGCTACAAAGAAGTCTCGCTTCCCATCGGTCAAAAGGACCATGCTGAATAAAGTGTCAAAACCAGAAATGCAGGGCAGGCCATGGAGAAACGGGAGCCTTGCTACGCTGATGGGCGGGAGGTAAATTGCCAACAGCCACTCTGGAGAAGTGTACGGTGTGTCCTGAAACACCTAAAAAACTCAGCTTAGAGAGCATAGGGCACTTCCACTCATGGGCGTATAAATTGGAAAACTAAAAATCAGCAAGACACAGGCACCCCAAAGTTTAGGGCTGCTCTGCTGACAAGAACCTCCACTTCCTTACACCTGAAATATCCCAGGAAAGAGAAAAATGGATAAAGACGTTGTGGTCCTTATGTACAATGGAATATCACTCAGCCATGAAATCAACGTCATAAGGCTAGTGGCAGCATGATGAGTGGATTTAGGTACGACGATTCTAAGTGAAATAAGTCAAACAGAAAACGACACTTATCATAAGATATCACTTATAGAGGGAATGTAAAAACCGCTACACTTGAACTGAATTACAAAACAGAACAGAGTCACACGTTTAGAAAACACACTATGGCTGCTTAACGGGAAAGGTGAGGTGGGGTGATGCGTAAAAGAAGGGTTTCAAATTAGCTCAGATACCGTTCCATAAACCCAATATGTAATAGACAAGACCTACTCCTTGCTCAGTGAACTGGACTCAACACCCCCTATTCAACGCCCAAGAATATATCTGACTAGTAAGAATCTTAAAACCTATGTGTTGATATCCCTCTGTAAGTGAGTCAAGTGGGTGTAAAGCGGCCTAAACACAGCAGTGAAAAGCAGCTAAACCCCATTATAAAAATCAACTACTTTTAAAAAGCCGTGAAACAAAGACAGTGAAAGAGAGAGAAATTCTTACAAAATTCGTTCAGGGGCTGTGATGCCACCTGGATTGACCATATCTAGACCCACTGCTGATTGAGACATAAGTGTGAACACTCTTGGGGCTGAGAGGTTTGGTGAGGTTGGGTGAGCAAACGCAGACCCTTTAAAGTAATACTGCGTGGTACCCATCCCATGGGTCCCAAATCTCCAGGTTCAAGGGCATTTTCCTACATCGAAAACATGCATGAGACACCCAGAAGATGGTACACCGTGTGATCGGGAAAGGTTTCTAAAACGCACGTCATTTCTCATCTCCTTGTGCTCGGGTTCGCCATTCCAGCCGCTTTACTAGCAATCTCCCTCCTTGGAGAATCAGCACCTTTAACCTCCTGTTCCGTCCAGGTTGCCATTTGTCCTGAGGATGAACGGGAAGAGGGTGAAACAATGAGAGACTAGCTCAAGAAGTTGGGGCAGGCACAGGTCACTCTATTTTCCCATCAGGAAGAAGAATTAACCACAGGCTCAGCCTGCCGCCCGGAACCAGAATAGGGCCTGAAGCAATCCTGCGCTTTTGCGGCCAGCTCCCAAAAAAGCGAGTTGAAAAATGGAGCTCAGGGGCACTGCAATTCACAAACCTGCAGAGTTATAACTGATAACTCTCGTCCACAAATATATTGAGGGAAGGCAACGAAGAGGATTTGAAAGCAAGGCAGAATTGCAGGAAACTGATTTCAGGAGGTAGATTCGAATCGCCTTTAAAGCACAGGAAAAGCGGCAAAACCTCGACAATGATGCCCTTGGCCAAAAAGGGCGTATGCGTTTTTTACTAAATATATTCAGGAAAAAACGCATACGCCCTTTTTGGCCAACCAACCAACCTGGAAAGGCAAATCAGCGCTACAAAGAAGTCTCGCTTCCCATCGGTCAAAAGGACCATGCTGAATAAAGTGTCAAAACCAGAAATGCAGGGCAGGCCATGGAGAAACGGGAGCCTTGCTACGCTGATGGGCGGGAGGTAAATTGCCAACAGCCACTCTGGAGAAGTGTACGGTGTGTCCTGAAACACCTAAAAAACTCAGCTTAGAGAGCATAGGGCACTTCCACTCATGGGCGTATAAATTGGAAAACTAAAAATCAGCAAGACACAGGCACCCCAAAGTTTAGGGCTGCTCTGCTGACAAGAACCTCCACTTCCTTACACCTGAAATATCCCAGGAAAGAGAAAAATGGATAAAGACGTTGTGGTCCTTATGTACAATGGAATATCACTCAGCCATGAAATCAACGTCATAAGGCTAGTGGCAGCATGATGAGTGGATTTAGGTACGACGATTCTAAGTGAAATAAGTCAAACAGAAAACGACACTTATCATAAGATATCACTTATAGAGGGAATGTAAAAACCGCTACACTTGAACTGAATTACAAAACAGAACAGAGTCACACGTTTAGAAAACACACTATGGCTGCTTAACGGGAAAGGTGAGGTGGGGTGATGCGTAAAAGAAGGGTTTCAAATTAGCTCAGATACCGTTCCATAAACCCAATATGTAATAGACAAGACCTACTCCTTGCTCAGTGAACTGGACTCAAAACCCCCTATTCAACGCCCAAGAATATATCTGACTAGTAAGAATCTTAAAACCTATGTGTTGATATCCCTCTGTAAGTGAGTCAAGTGGGTGTAAAGCGGCCTAAACACAGCAGTGAAAAGCAGCTAAACCCCATTATAAAAATCAACTACTTTTAAAAAGCCGTGAAACAAAGACAGTGAAAGAGAGAGAAATTCTTACAAAATTCGTTCAGGGGCTGTGATGCCACCTGGATTGACCATATCTAGACCCACTGCTGATTGAGACATAAGTGTGAACACTCTTGGGGCTGAGAGGTTTGGTGAGGTTGGGTGAGCAAACGCAGACCCTTTAAAGTAATACTGCGTGGTACCCATCCCATGGGTCCCAAATCTCCAGGTTCAAGGGCATTTTCCTACATCGAAAACATGCATGAGACACCCAGAAGATGGTACACCGTGTGATCGGGAAAGGTTTCTAAAACGCACGTCATTTCTCATCTCCTTGTGCTCGGGTTCGCCATTCCAGCCGCTTTACTAGCAATCTCCCTCCTTGGAGAATCAGCACCTTTAACCTCCTGTTCCGTCCAGGTTGCCATTTGTCCTGAGGATGAACGGGAAGAGGGTGAAACAATGAGAGACTAGCTCAAGAAGTTGGGGCAGGCACAGGTCACTCTATTTTCCCATCAGGAAGAAGAATTAACCACAGGCTCAGCCTGCCGCCCGGAACCAGAATAGGGCCTGAAGCAATCCTGCGCTTTTGCGGCCAGCTCCCAAAAAAGCGAGTTGAAAAATGGAGCTCAGGGGCACTGCAATTCACAAACCTGCAGAGTTATAACTGATAACTCTCGTCCACAAATATATTGAGGGAAGGCAACGAAGAGGATTTGAAAGCAAGGCAGAATTGCAGGAAACTGATTTCAGGAGGTAGATTCGAATCGCCTTTAAAGCACAGGAAAAGCGGCAAAACCTCGACAATGATGCTCTTGGCCAAAAAGGGCGTATGCGTTTTTTCCTGAATATATTCAGGAAAAAACGCATACGCCCTTTTTGGCCAACCAAGCAACCTGGAAAGGCAAATCAGCGCTACAAAGAAGTCTCGCTTCCCATCGGTCAAAAGGACCATGCTGAATAAAGTGTCAAAACCAGAAATGCAGGGCAGGCCATGGAGAAACGGGAGCCTTGCTACGCTGATGGGCGGGATGTAAATTGCCAACAGCCACTCTGGAGAAGTGTACGGTGTGTCCTGAAACACCTAAAAAACTCAGCTTAGAGAGCATAGGGCACTTCCACTCATGGGCGTATAAATTGGAAAACTAAAAATCAGCAAGACACAGGCACCCCAAAGTTTAGGGCTGCTCTGCTGACAAGAACCTCCACTTCCTTACACCTGAAATATCCCAGGAAAGAGAAAAATGGATAAAGACGTTGTGGTCCTTATGTACAATGGAATATCACTCAGCCATGAAATCAACGTCATAAGGCTAGTGGCAGCATGATAAGTGGATTTAGGTACGACGATTCTAAGTGAAATAAGTCAAACAGAAAACGACACTTATCATAAGATATCACTTATAGAGGGAATGTAAAAACCGCTACACTTGAACTGAATTACAAAACAGAACAGAGTCACACGTTTAGAAAACACACTATGGCTGCTTAACGGGAAAGGTGAGGTGGGGTGATGCGTAAAAGAAGGGTTTCAAATTAGCTCAGATACCGTTCCATAAACCCAATATGTAATAGACAAGACCTACTCCTTGCTCAGTGAACTGGACTCAACACCCCCTATTCAACGCCCAAGAATATATCTGACTAGTAAGAATCTTAAAACCTATGTGTTGATATCCCTCTGTAAGTGAGTCAAGTGGGTGTAAAGCGGCCTAAACACAGCAGTGAAAAGCAGCTAAACCCCATTGTAAAAATCAACTACTTTTAAAAAGCCGTGAAACAAAGACAGTGAAAGAGAGAGAAATTCTTACAAAATTCGTTCAGGGGCTGTGATGCCACCTGGATTGACCATATCTAGACCCACTGCTGATTGAGACATAAGTGTGAACACTCTTGGGGCTGAGAGGTTTGGTGAGGTTGGGTGAGCAAACGCAGACCCTTTAAAGTAATACTGCGTGGTACCCATCCCATGGGTCCCAAATCTCCAGGTTCAAGGGCATTTTCCTACATCGAAAACATGCATGAGACACCCAGAAGATGGTACACCGTGTGATCGGGAAAGGTTTCTAAAACGCACGTCATTTCTCATCTCCTTGTGCTCGGGTTCGCCATTCCAGCCGCTTTACTAGCAATCTCCCTCCTTGGAGAATCAGCACCTTTAACCTCCTGTTCCGTCCAGGTTGCCATTTGTCCTGAGGATGAACGGGAAGAGGGTGAAACAATGAGAGACTAGCTCAAGAAGTTGGGGCAGGCACAGGTCACTCTATTTTCCCATCAGGAAGAAGAATTAACCACAGGCTCATCCTGCCGCCCGGAACCAGAATAGGGCCTGAAGCAATCCTGCGCTTTTGCGGCCAGCTCCCAAAAAAGCGAGTTGAAAAATGGAGCTCAGGGGCACTGCAATTCACAAACCTGCAGAGTTATAACTGATAACTCTCGTCCACAAATATATTGAGGGAAGGCAACGAAGAGGATTTGAAAGCAAGGCAGAATTGCAGGAAACTGATTTCAGGAGGTAGATTCGAATCGCCTTTAAAGCACAGGAAAAGCGGCAAAACCTCGACAATGATGCCCTTGGCCAAAAAGGGCGTATGCGTTTTTTCCTGAATATATTCAGGAAAAAACGCATACGCCCTTTTTGGCCAACCAAGCAACCTGGAAAGGCAAATCAGCGCTACAAAGAAGTCTCGCTTCCCATCGGTCAAAAGGACCATGCTGAATAAAGTGTCAAAACCAGAAATGCAGGGCAGGCCATTGAGAAACGGGAGCCTTGCTACGCTGATGGGCGGGAGGTAAATTGCCAACAGCCACTCTGGAGAAGTGTACGGTGTGTCCTGAAACACCTAAAAAACTCAGCTTAGAGAGCATAGGGCATTTCCACTCATGGGCGTATAAATTGGGAAAACTAAAAATCAGCAAGACACAGGCACCCCAAAGTATAGGGCTGCTCTGCTGACAAGAACCTCCACTTCGTTACTCCTTAAATATCCCAGGAAAGAGAAAAATGGATAAAGACGTTGTGGTCCTTATGTACAATGGAATATCACTCAGCCATGAAATCAACGTCATAAGGCTAGTGGCAGCATGATGAGTGGATTTAGGTACGACGATTCTAAGTGAAATAAGTCAAACAGAAAACGACACTTATCATAAGATATCACTTATAGAGGGAATGTAAAAACCGCTACACTTGAACTGAATTACAAAACAGAACAGAGTCACACGTTTAGAAAACACACTATGGCTGCTTAACGGGAAAGGTGAGGTGGGGTGATGCATAAAAGAAGGGTTTCAAATTAGCTCAGATACCGTTCCATAAACCCAATATGTAATAGACAAGACCTACTCCTTGCTCAGTGAACTGGACTCAACACCCCCTATTCAACGCCCAAGAATATATCTGACTAGTAAGAATCTTAAAACCTATGTGTTGATATCCCTCTGTAAGTGAGTCATTGGGTGTAAAGCGGCCTAAACACAGCAGTGAAAAGCAGCTAAACCCCATTATAAAAATCAACTACTTTTAAAAAGCCGTGAAACAAAGACAGTGAAAGAGAGAGAAATTCTTACAAAATTCGTTCAGGGGCTGTGATGCCACCTGGATTGACCATATCTAGACCCACTGCTGATTGAGACATAAGTGTGAACACTCTTGGGGCTGAGAGGTTTGGTGAGGTTGGGTGAGCAAACGCAGACCCTTTAAAGTAATACTGCGTGGTGCCCATGCCATGGGTCCCAAATCTCCAGGTTCAAGGGCATTTTCCTACATCGAAAACATGCATGAGACACCCAGAAGATGGTACACCGTGTGATCGGGAAAGGTTTCTAAAACGCACGTCATTTCTCATCTCCTTGTGCTCGGGTTCGCCATTCCAGCCGCTTTACTAGCAATCTCCCTCCTTGGAGAATCAGCACCTTTAACCTCCTGTTCCGTCCAGGTTGCCATTTGTCCTGAGGATGAACGGGAAGAGGGTGAAACAATGAGAGACTAGCTCAAGAAGTTGGGGCAGGCACAGGTCACTCTATTTTCCCATCAGGAAGAAGAATTAACCACAGGCTCAGCCTGCCGCCCGGAACCAGAATAGGGCCTGAAGCAATCCTGCGCTTTTGCGGCCAGCTCCCAAAAAAGCGAGTTGAAAAATGGAGCTCAGGGGCACTGCAATTCACAAACCTGCAGAGTTATAACTGATAACTCTCGTCCACAAATATATTGAGGGAAGGCAACGAAGAGGATTTGAAAGCAAGGCAGAATTGCAGGAAACTGATTTCAGGAGGTAGATTCGAATCGCCTTTAAAGCACAGGAAAAGCGGCAAAACCTCGACAATGATGCCCTTGGCCAAAAAGGGCGTATGCGTTTTTTCCTGAATATATTCAGGAAAAAACGTATACGCCCTTTTTGGCCAACCAAGCAACCTGGAAAGGCAAATCAGCGCTACAAAGAAGTCTCGCTTCCCATCGGTCAAAAGGACCATGCTGAATAAAGTGTCAAAACCAGAAATGCAGGGCAGGCCATGGAGAAACGGGAGCCTTGCTACGCTGATGGGCGGGAGGTAAATTGCCAACAGCCACTCTGGAGAAGTGTACGGTGTGTCCTGAAACACCTAAAAAACGCAGCTTAGAGAGCATAGGGCACTTCCACTCATGGGCGTATAAATTGGAAAACTAAAAATCAGCAAGACACAGGCACCCCAAAGTTTAGGGCTGCTCTGCTGACAAGAACCTCCACTTCCTTATACCTGAAATATCCCAGGAAAGAGAAAAATGGATAAAGACGTTGTGGTCCTTATGTACAATGGAATATCACTCAGCCATGAAATCAACGTCATAAGGCTAGTGGCAGCATGATGAGTGGATATAGGTACGACGATTCTAAGTGAAATAAGTCAAACAGAAAACGACACTTATCATAAGATATCACTTATAGAGGGAATGTAAAAACCGCTACACTTGAACTGAATTACAAAACAGAACAGAGTCACACGTTTAGAAAACACACTATGGCTGCTTAACGGGAAAGGTGAGGTGGGGTGATGCGTAAAAGAAGGGTTTCAAATTAGCTCAGATACCGTTCCATAAACCCAATATGTAATAGACAAGACCTACTCCTTGCTCAGTGAACTTGACTCAAAACCCCCTATTCAACGCCCAAGAATATATCTGACTAGTAAGAATCTTAAAACCTATGTGTTGATATCCCTCTGTAAGTGAGTCAAGTGGGTGTAAAGCGGCCTAAACACAGCAGTGAAAAGCAGCTAAACCCCATTATAAAAATCAACTACTTTTAAAAACCCGTGAAACAATGACAGTGAAAGAGAGAGAAATTCTTACAAAATTCGTTCAGGGGCTGTGATGCCACCTGGATTGACCATATCTAGACCCACTGCTGATTGAGACATAAGTGTGAACACTCTTGGGGCTGAGAGGTTTGGTGAGGTTGGGTGAGCAAACGCAGACCCTTTAAAGTAATACTGCGTGGTACCCATCCCATGGGTCCCAAATCTCCAGGTTCAACGGCATTTTCCTACATCGAAAACATGCATGAGACACCCAGAAGATGGTACACTGTGTGATCGGGAAAGGTTTCTAAAACGCACCTCATTTCTCATCTCCTTGCGCTCGGGTTCGCCATTCCAGCCGCTTTACTAGCAATCTCCCTCCTTGGAGAATCAGCACCTTTAACCTCCTGTTCCGTCCAGGTTGCCATTTGTCCTGAGGATGAACGGGAAGAGGGTGAAACAATGAGAGACTAGCTCAAGAAGTTGGGGCAGGCACAGGTCACTCTATTTTCCCATCAGGAAGAAGAATTAACCACAGGCTCATCCTGCCGCCCGGAACCAGAATAGGGCCTGAAGCAATCCTGCGCTTTTGCGGCCAGCTCCCAAAAAAGCGAGTTGAAAAATGGAGCTCAGGGGCACTGCAATTCACAAACCTGCAGAGTTATAACTGATAACTCTCGTCCACAAATATATTGAGGGAAGGCAACGAAGAGGATTTGAAAGCAAGGCAGAATTGCAGGAAACTGATTTCAGGAGGTAGATTTGAATCGCCTTTAAAGCACAGGAAAAGCGGCAAAACCTCGACAATGATGCCCTTGGCCAAAAAGGGCGTATGCGTTTTTTCCTGAATATATTCAGGAAAAAACGCATACGCCCTTTTTGGCCAACCAAGCAACCTGGAAAGGCAAATCAGCGCTACAAAGAAGTCTCGCTTCCCATCGGTCAAAAGGACCATGCTGAATAAAGTGTCAAAACCAGAAATGCAGGGCAGGCCATGGGGAAACGGGAGCCTTGCTACGCTGATGGGCGGGATGTAAATTGCCAACAGCCACTCTGGAGAAGTGTACGGTGTGTCCTGAAACACCTAAAAAACGCAGCTTAGAGAGCATAGGGCATTTCCACTCATGGGCGTATAAATTGGGAAAACTAAAAATCAGCAAGACACAGGCACCCCAAAGTTTAGGGCTGCTCTGCTGACAAGAACCTCCACTTCGTTACTCCTTAAATATCCCAGGTAAGAGAAAAATGGATAAAGACGTTGTGGTCCTTATGTACAATGGAATATCACTCAGCCATGAAATCAACGTCATAAGGCTAGTGGCAGCATGATGAGTGGATTTAGGTACGACGATTCTAAGTGAAATAAGTCAAACAGAAAACGACACTTATCATAAGATATCACTTATAGAGGGAATGTAAAAACCGCTACACTTGAACTGAATTACAAAACAGAACAGAGCCACACGTTTAGAAAACACACTATGGCTGCTTAACGGGAAAGGGGAGGTGGGGTGATGCGTAAAAGAAGGGTTTCAAATTAGCTCAGATACCGTTCCATAAACCCAATATGTAATAGACAAGACCTACTCCTTGCTCAGTGAAATTGACTCAACACCCCCTATTCAACGCCCAAGAATATAACTGACTAGTAAGAATCTTAAAACCTATGTGTTGATATCCCTCTGTAAGTGAGTCAAGTGGGTGTAAAGCGGCCTAAACACAGCAGTGAAAAGCAGCTAAACCCCATTATAAAAATCAACTACTTTTAAAAAGCCGTGAAACAAAGACAGTGAAAGAGAGAGAAATTCTTACAAAATTCGTTCAGGGGCTGTGATGCCACCTGGATTGACCATATCTAGACCCACTGCTGATTGAGACATAAGTGTGAACACTCTTGGGGCTGAGAGGTTTGGTGAGGTTGGGTGAGCAAACGCAGACCCTTTAAAGTAATACTGCGTGGTACCCATCCCATGGGTCCCAAATCTCCAGGTTCAAGGGCATTTTCCTACATCGAAAACATGCATGAGACACCCAGAAGATGGTACACCGTGTGATCGGGAAAGGTTTCTAAAACGCACGTCATTTCTCATCTCCTTGTGCTCGGGTTCGCCATTCCAGCCGCTTTACTAGCAATCTCCCTCCTTGGAGAATCAGCACCTTTAACCTCCTGTTCCGTCCAGGTTGCCATTTGTCCTGAGGATGAACGGGAAGAGGGTGAAACAATGAGAGACTAGCTCAAGAAGTTGGGGCAGGCACAGGTCACTCTATTTTCCCATCAGGAAGAAGAATTAACCACAGGCTCAGCCTGCCGCCCGGAACCAGAATAGGGCCTGAAGCAATCCTGCGCTTTTGCGGCCAGCTCCCAAAAAAGCGAGTTGAAAAATGGAGCTCAGGGGCACTGCAATTCACAAACCTGCAGAGTTATAACTGATAACTCTCGTCCACAAATATATTGAGGGAAGGCAACGAAGAGGATTTGAAAGCAAGGCAGAATTGCAGGAAACTGATTTCAGGAGGTAGATTCGAATCGCCTTTAAAGCACAGGAAAAGCGGCAAAACCTCGACAATGATGCCCTTGGCCAAAAAGGGCGTATGCGTTTTTTACTAAATATATTCAGGAAAAAACGCATACGCCCTTTTTGGCCAACCAACCAACCTGGAAAGGCAAATCAGCGCTACAAAGAAGTCTCGCTTCCCATCGGTCAAAAGGACCATGCTGAATAAAGTGTCAAAACCAGAAATGCAGGGCAGGCCATGGAGAAACGGGAGCCTTGCTACGCTGATGGGCGGAAGGTAAATTGCCAACAGCCACTCTGGAGAAGTGTACGGTGTGTCCTGAAACACCTAAAAAACTCAGCTTAGAGAGCATAGGGCACTTCCACTCATGGGCGTATAAATTGGAAAACTAAAAATCAGCAAGACACAGGCACCCCAAAGTTTAGGGCTGCTCTGCTGACAAGAACCTCCACTTCCTTACACCTGAAATATCCCAGGAAAGAGAAAAATGGATAAAGACGTTGTGGTCCTTATGTACAATGGAATATCACTCAGCCATGAAATCAACGTCATAAGGCTAGTGGCAGCATGATGAGTGGATATAGGTACGACGATTCTAAGTGAAATAAGTCAAACAGAAAACGACACTTATCATAAGATATCACTTATAGAGGGAATGTAAAAACCGCTACACTTGAACTGAATTACAAAACAGAACAGAGTCACACGTTTAGAAAACACACTATGGCTGCTTAACGGGAAAGGTGAGGTGGGGTGATGCGTAAAAGAAGGGTTTCAAATTAGCTCAGATACCGTTCCATAAACCCAATATGTAATAGACAAGACCTACTCCTTGCTCAGTGAAATTGACTCAACACCCCCTATTCAACGCCCAAGAATATAACTGACTAGTAAGAATCTTAAAACCTATGTGTTGATATCCCTCTGTAAGTGAGTCAAGTGGGTGTAAAGCGGCCTAAACACAGCAGTGAAAAGCAGCTAAACCCCATTATAAAAATCAACTACTTTTAAAAAGCCGTGAAACAAAGACAGTGAAAGAGAGAGAAATTCTTACAAAATTCGTTCAGGGGCTGTGATGCCACCTGGATTGACCATATCTAGACCCACTGCTGATTGAGACATAAGTGTGAACACTCTTGGGGCTGAGAGGTTTGGTGAGGTTGGGTGAGCAAACGCAGACCCTTTAAAGTAATACTGCGTGGTACCCATCCCATGGGTCCCAAATCTCCAGGTTCAAGGGCATTTTCCTACATCGAAAACATGCATGAGACACCCAGAAGATGGTACACCGTGTGATCGGGAAAGGTTTCTAAAACGCACGTCATTTCTCATCTCCTTGTGCTCGGGTTCGCCATTCCAGCCGCTTTACTAGCAATCTCCCTCCTTGGAGAATCAGCACCTTTAACCTCCTGTTCCGTCCAGGTTGCCATTTGTCCTGAGGATGAACGGGAAGAGGGTGAAACAATGAGAGACTAGCTCAAGAAGTTGGGGCAGGCACAGGTCACTCTATTTTCCCATCAGGAAGAAGAATTAACCACAGGCTCAGCCTGCCGCCCGGAACCAGAATAGGGCCTGAAGCAATCCTGCGCTTTTGCGGCCAGCTCCCAAAAAAGCGAGTTGAAAAATGGAGCTCAGGGGCACTGCAATTCACAAACCTGCAGAGTTATAACTGATAACTCTCGTCCACAAATATATTGAGGGAAGGCAACGAAGAGGATTTGAAAGCAAGGCAGAATTGCAGGAAACTGATTTCAGGAGGTAGATTCGAATCGCCTTTAAAGCACAGGAAAAGCGGCAAAACCTCGACAATGATGCCCTTGGCCAAAAAGGGCGTATGCGTTTTTTACTAAATATATTCAGGAAAAAACGCATACGCCCTTTTTGGCCAACCAACCAACCTGGAAAGGCAAATCAGCGCTACAAAGAAGTCTCGCTTCCCATCGGTCAAAAGGACCATGCTGAATAAAGTGTCAAAACCAGAAATGCAGGGCAGGCCATGGAGAAACGGGAGCCTTGCTACGCTGATGGGCGGAAGGTAAATTGCCAACAGCCACTCTGGAGAAGTGTACGGTGTGTCCTGAAACACCTAAAAAACTCAGCTTAGAGAGCATAGGGCACTTCCACTCATGGGCGTATAAATTGGAAAACTAAAAATCAGCAAGACACAGGCACCCCAAAGTTTAGGGCTGCTCTGCTGACAAGAACCTCCACTTCCTTACACCTGAAATATCCCAGGAAAGAGAAAAATGGATAAAGACGTTGTGGTCCTTATGTACAATGGAATATCACTCAGCCATGAAATCAACGTCATAAGGCTAGTGGCAGCATGATGAGTGGATTTAGGTACGACGATTCTAAGTGAAATAAGTCAAACAGAAAACGACACTTATCATAAGATATCACTTATAGAGGGAATGTAAAAACCGCTACACTTGAACTGAATTACAAAACAGAACAGAGTCACACGTTTAGAAAACACACTATGGCTGCTTAACGGGAAAGGTGAGGTGGGGTGATGCGTAAAAGAAGGGTTTCAAATTAGCTCAGATACCGTTCCATAAACCCAATATGTAATAGACAAGACCTACTCCTTGCTCAGTGAACTTGACTCAACACCCCCTATTCAACGCCCAAGAATATATCTGACTAGTAAGAATCTTAAAACCTATGTGTTGATATCCCTCTGTAAGTGAGTCAAGTGGGTGTAAAGCGGCCTAAACACAGCAGTGAAAAGCAGCTAAACCCCATTATAAAAATCAACTACTTTTAAAAAGCCGTGAAACAAAGACAGTGAAAGAGAGAGAAATTCTTACAAAATTCGTTCAGGGGCTGTGATGCCACCTGGATTGACCATATCTAGACCCACTGCTGATTGAGACATAAGTGTGAACACTCTTGGGGCTGAGAGGTTTGGTGAGGTTGGGTGAGCAAACGCAGACCCTTTAAAGTAATACTGCGTGGTACCCATCCCATGGGTCCCAAATCTCCAGGTTCAAGGGCATTTTCCTACATCGAAAACATGCATGAGACACCCAGAAGATGGTACACCGTGTGATCGGGAAAGGTTTCTAAAACGCACCTCATTTCTCATCTCCTTGTGCTCGGGTTCGCCATTCCAGCCGCTTTACTAGCAATCTCCCTCCTTGGAGAATCAGCACCTTTAACCTCCTGTTCCGTCCAGGTTGCCATTTGTCCTGAGGATGAACGGGAAGAGGGTGAAACAATGAGAGACTAGCTCAAGAAGTTGGGGCAGGCACAGGTCACTCTATTTTCCCATCAGGAAGAAGAATTAACCACAGGCTCATCCTGCCACCCGGAACCAGAATAGGGCCTGAAGCAATCCTGCGCTTTTGCGGCCAGCTCCCAAAAAAGCGAGTTGAAAAATGGAGCTCAGTGGCACTGCAATTCACAAACCTGCAGAGTTATAACTGATAACTCTCGTCCACAAATATATTGAGGGAAGGCAACGAAGAGGATTTGAAAGCAAGGCAGAATTGCAGGAAACTGATTTCAGGAGGTAGATTCGAATCGCCTTTAAAGCACAGGAAAAGCGGCAAAACCTCGACAATGATGCCCTTGGCCAAAAAGGGCGTATGCGTTTTTTCCTGAATATATTCAGGAAAAAACGCATACGCCCTTTTTGGCCAACCAACCAACCTGGAAAGGCAAATCAGCGCTACAAAGAAGTCTCGCTTCCCATCGGTCAAAAGGACCATGCTGAATAAAGTGTCAAAACCAGAAATGCAGGGCAGGCCATGGAGAAACGGGAGCCTTGCTACGCTGATGGGCGGGAGGTAAATTGCCAACAGCCACTCTGGAGAAGTGTACGGTGTGTCCTGAAACACCTAAAAAACTCAGCTTAGAGAGCATAGGGCACTTCCACTCATGGGCGTATAAATTGGAAAACTAAAAATCAGCAAGACACAGGCACCCCAAAGTTTAGGGCTGCTCTGCTGACAAGAACCTCCACTTCCTTACACCTGAAATATCCCAGGAAAGAGAAAAATGGATAAAGACGTTGTGGTCCTTATGTACAATGGAATATCACTCAGCCATGAAATCAACGTCATAAGGCTAGTGGCAGCATGATGAGTGGATTTAGGTACGACGATTCTAAGTGAAATAAGTCAAACAGAAAACGACACTTATCATAAGATATCACTTATAGAGGGAATGTAAAAACCGCTACACTTGAACTGAATTACAAAACAGAACAGAGTCACACGTTTAGAAAACACACTATGGCTGCTTAACGGGAAAGGTGAGGTGGGGTGATGCGTAAAAGAAGGGTTTCAAATTAGCTCAGATACCGTTCCATAAACCCAATATGTAATAGACAAGACCTACTCCTTGCTCAGTGAACTTGACTCAACACCCCCTATTCAACGCCCAAGAATATATCTGACTAGTAAGAATCTTAAAACCTATGTGTTGATATCCCTCTGTAAGTGAGTCAAGTGGGTGTAAAGCGGCCTAAACACAGCAGTGAAAAGCAGCTAAACCCCATTATAAAAATCAACTACTTTTAAAAAGCCGTGAAACAAAGACAGTGAAAGAGAGAGAAATTCTTACAAAATTCGTTCAGGGGCTGTGATGCCACCTGGATTGACCATATCTAGACCCACTGCTGATTGAGACATAAGTGTGAACACTCTTGGGGCTGAGAGGTTTGGTGAGGTTGGGTGAGCAAACGCAGACCCTTTAAAGTAATACTGCGTGGTACCCATCCCATGGGTCCCAAATCTCCAGGTTCAAGGGCATTTTCCTACATCGAAAACATGCATGAGACACCCAGAAGATGGTACACCGTGTGATCGGGAAAGGTTTCTAAAACGCACGTCATTTCTCATCTCCTTGTGCTCGGGTTCGCCATTCCAGCCGCTTTACTAGCAATCTCCCTCCTTGGAGAATCAGCACCTTTAACCTCCTGTTCCGTCCAGGTTGCCATTTGTCCTGAGGATGAACGGGAAGAGGGTGAAACAATGAGAGACTAGCTCAAGAAGTTGGGGCAGGCACAGGTCACTCTATTTTCCCATCAGGAAGAAGAATTAACCACAGGCTCAGCCTGCCGCCCGGAACCAGAATAGGGCCTGAAGCAATCCTGCGCTTTTGCGGCCAGCTCCCAAAAAAGCGAGTTGAAAAATGGAGCTCAGGGGCACTGCAATTCACAAACCTGCAGAGTTATAACTGATAACTCTCGTCCACAAATATATTGAGGGAAGGCAACGAAGAGGATTTGAAAGCAAGGCAGAATTGCAGGAAACTGATTTCAGGAGGTAGATTCGAATCGCCTTTAAAGCACAGGAAAAGCGGCAAAACCTCGACAATGATGCTCTTGGCCAAAAAGGGCGTATGCGTTTTTTCCTGAATATATTCAGGAAAAAACGCATACGCCCTTTTTGGCCAACCAAGCAACCTGGCAAGGCAAATCAGCGCTACAAAGATGTCTCGCTTCCCATCGGTCAAAAGGACCATGCTGAATAAAGTGTCAAAACCAGAAATGCAGGGCAGGCCATGGAGAAACGGGAGCCTTGCTACGCTGATGGGCGGGAGGTAAATTGCCAACAGCCACTCTGGAGAAGTGTACGGTGTGTCCTGAAACACCTAAAAAACTCAGCTTAGAGAGCATAGGGCACTTCCACTCATGGGCGTATAAATTGGAAAACTAAAAATCAGCAAGACACAGGCACCCCAAAGTTTAGGGCTGCTCTGCTGACAAGAACCTCCACTTCCTTACACCTGAAATATCCCAGGAAAGAGAAAAATGGATAAAGACGTTGTGGTCCTTATGTACAATGGAATATCACTCAGCCATGAAATCAACGTCATAAGGCTAGTGGCAGCATGATGAGTGGATTTAGGTACGACGATTCTAAGTGAAATAAGTCAAACAGAAAACGACACTTATCATAAGATATCACTTATAGAGGGAATGTAAAAACCGCTACACTTGAACTGAATTACAAAACAGAACAGAGTCACACGTTTAGAAAACACACTATGGCTGCTTAACGGGAAAGGTGAGGTGGGGTGATGCGTAAAAGAAGGGTTTCAAATTAGCTCAGATACCGTTCCATAAACCCAATATGTAATAGACAAGACCTACTCCTTGCTCAGTGAACTTGACTCAAAACCCCCTATTCAACGCCCAAGAATATATCTGACTAGTAAGAATCTTAAAACCTATGTGTTGATATCCCTCTGTAAGTGAGTCAAGTGGGTGTAAAGCGGCCTAAACACAGCAGTGAAAAGCAGCTAAACCCCATTATAAAAATCAACTACTTTTAAAAAGCCGTGAAACAAAGACAGTGAAAGAGAGAGAAATTCTTACAAAATTCGTTCAGGGGCTGTGATGCCACCTGGATTGACCATATCTAGACCCACTGCTGATTGAGACATAAGTGTGAACACTCTTGGGGCTGAGAGGTTTGGTGAGGTTGGGTGAGCAAACGCAGACCCTTTAAAGTAATACTGCGTGGTACCCATCCCATGGGTCCCAAATCTCCAGGTTCAAGGGCATCTTCCTACATCGAAAACATGCATGAGACACCCAGAAGATGGTACACCGTGTGATCGGGAAAGGTTTCTAAAACGCACGTCATTTCTCATCTCCTTGTGCTCGGGTTCGCCATTCCAGCCGCTTTACTAGCAATCTCCCTCCTTGGAGAATCAGCACCTTTAACCTCCTGTTCCGTCCAGGTTGCCATTTGTCCTGAGGATGAACGGGAAGAGGGCGAAACAATGAGAGACTAGCTCAAGAAGTTGGGGCAGGCACAGGTCACTCTATTTTCCCATCAGGAAGAAGAATTAACCACAGGCTCATCCTGCCGCCCGGAACCAGAATAGGGCCTGAAGCAATCCTGCGCTTTTGCGGCCAGCTCCCAAAAAAGCGAGTTGAAAAATGGAGCTCAGGGGCACTGCAATTCACAAACCTGCAGAGTTATAACTGATAACTCTCGTCCACAAATATATTGAGGGAAGGCAACGAAGAGGATTTGAAAGCAAGGCAGAATTGCAGGAAACTGATTTCAGGAGGTAGATTCGAATCGCCTTTAAAGCACAGGAAAAGCGGCAAAACCTCGACAATGATGCCCTTGGCCAAAAAGGGCGTATGCGTTTTTTACTAAATATATTCAGGAAAAAACGCATACGCCCTTTTTGGCCAACCAACCAACCTGGAAAGGCAAATCAGCGCTACAAAGAAGTCTCGCTTCCCATCGGTCAAAAGGACCATGCTGAATAAAGTGTCAAAACCAGAAATGCAGGGCAGGCCATGGAGAAACGGGAGCCTTGCTACGCTGATGGGCGGGAGGTAAATTGCCAACAGCCACTCTGGAGAAGTGTACGGTGTGTCCTGAAACACCTAAAAAACTCAGCTTAGAGAGCATAGGGCACTTCCACTCATGGGCGTATAAATTGGAAAACTAAAAATCAGCAAGACACAGGCACCCCAAAGTTTAGGGCTGCTCTGCTGACAAGAACCTCCACTTCCTTACACCTGAAATATCCCAGGAAAGAGAAAAATGGATAAAGACGTTGTGGTCCTTATGTACAATGGAATATCACTCAGCCATGAAATCAACGTCATAAGGCTAGTGGCAGCATGATGAGTGGATTTAGGTACGACGATTCTAAGTGAAATAAGTCAAACAGAAAACGACACTTATCATAAGATATCACTTATAGAGGGAATGTAAAAACCGCTACACTTGAACTGAATTACAAAACAGAACAGAGTCACACGTTTAGAAAACACACTATGGCTGCTTAACGGGAAAGGTGAGGTGGGGTGATGCGTAAAAGAAGGGTTTCAAATTAGCTCAGATACCGTTCCATAAACCCAATATGTAATAGACAAGACCTACTCCTTGCTCAGTGAACTTGACTCAACACCCCCTATTCAACGCCCAAGAATATATCTGACTAGTAAGAATCTTAAAACCTATGTGTTGATATCCCTCTGTAAGTGAGTCAAGTGGGTGTAAAGCGGCCTAAACACAGCAGTGAAAAGCAGCTAAACCCCATTATAAAAATCAACTACTTTTAAAAAGCCGTGAAACAAAGACAGTGAAAGAGAGAGAAATTCTTACAAAATTCGTTCAGGGACTGTGATGCCACCTGGATTGACCATATCTAGACCCACTGCTGATTGAGACATAAGTGTGAACACTCTTGGGGCTGAGAGGTTTGGTGAGGTTGGGTGAGCAAACGCAGACCCTTTAAAGTAATACTGCGTGGTACCCATCCCATGGGTCCCAAATCTCCAGGTTCAAGGGCATTTTCCTACATCGAAAACATGCATGAGACACCCAGAAGATGGTACACCGTGTGATCGGGAAAGGTTTCTAAAACGCACCTCATTTCTCATCTCCTTGTGCTCGGGTTCGCCATTCCAGCCGCTTTACTAGCAATCTCCCTCCTTGGAGAATCAGCACCTTTAACCTCCTGTTCCGTCCAGGTTGCCATTTGTCCTGAGGATGAACGGGAAGAGGGTGAAACAATGAGAGACTAGCTCAAGAAGTTGGGGCAGGCACAGGTCACTCTATTTTCCCATCAGGAAGAAGAATTAACCACAGGCTCATCCTGCCGCCCGGAACCAGAATAGGGCCTGAAGCAATCCTGCGCTTTTGCGGCCAGCTCCCAAAAAAGCGAGTTGAAAAATGGAGCTCAGGGGCACTGCAATTCACAAACCTGCAGAGTTATAACTGATAACTCTCGTCCACAAATATATTGAGGGAAGGCAACGAAGAGGATTTGAAAGCAAGGCAGAATTGCAGGAAACTGATTTCAGGAGGTAGATTCGAATCGCCTTTAAAGCACAGGAAAAGCGGCAAAACCTCGACAATGATGCCCTTGGCCAAAAAGGGCGTATGCGTTTTTTACTAAATATATTCAGGAAAAAACGCATACGCCCTTTTTGGCCAACCAACCAACCTGGAAAGGCAAATCAGCGCTACAAAGAAGTCTCGCTTCCCATCGGTCAAAAGGACCATGCTGAATAAAGTGTCAAAACCAGAAATGCAGGGCAGGCCATGGAGAAACGGGAGCCTTGCTACGCTGATGGGCGGGAGGTAAATTGCCAACAGCCACTCTGGAGAAGTGTACGGTGTGTCCTGAAACACCTAAAAAACTCAGCTTAGAGAGCATAGGGCACTTCCACTCATGGGCGTATAAATTGGAAAACTAAAAATCAGCAAGACACAGGCACCCCAAAGTTTAGGGCTGCTCTGCTGACAAGAACCTCCACTTCCTTACACCTGAAATATCCCAGGAAAGAGAAAAATGGATAAAGACGTTGTGGTCCTTATGTACAATGGAATATCACTCAGCCATGAAATCAACGTCATAAGGCTAGTGGCAGCATGATGAGTGGATTTAGGTACGACGATTCTAAGTGAAATAAGTCAAACAGAAAACGACACTTATCATAAGATATCACTTATAGAGGGAATGTAAAAACCGCTACACTTGAACTGAATTACAAAACAGAACAGAGTCACACGTTTAGAAAACACACTATGGCTGCTTAACGGGAAAGGTGAGGTGGGGTGATGCGTAAAAGAAGGGTTTCAAATTAGCTCAGATACCGTTCCATAAACCCAATATGTAATAGACAAGACCTACTCCTTGCTCAGTGAACTTGACTCAACACCCCCTATTCAACGCCCAAGAATATATCTGACTAGTAAGAATCTTAAAACCTATGTGTTGATATCCCTCTGTAAGTGAGTCAAGTGGGTGTAAAGCGGCCTAAACACAGCAGTGAAAAGCAGCTAAACCCCATTATAAAAATCAACTACTTTTAAAAAGCCGTGAAACAAAGACAGTGAAAGAGAGAGAAATTCTTACAAAATTCGTTCAGGGGCTGTGATGCCACCTGGATTGACCATATCTAGACCCACTGCTGATTGAGACATAAGTGTGAACACTCTTGGGGCTGAGAGGTTTGGTGAGGTTGGGTGAGCAAACGCAGACCCTTTAAAGTAATACTGCGTGGTACCCATCCCATGGGTCCCAAATCTCCAGGTTCAAGGGCATCTTCCTACATCGAAAACATGCATGAGACACCCAGAAGATGGTACACCGTGTGATCGGGAAAGGTTTCTAAAACGCACGTCATTTCTCATCTCCTTGTGCTCGGGTTCGCCATTCCAGCCGCTTTACTAGCAATCTCCCTCCTTGGAGAATCAGCACCTTTAACCTCCTGTTCCGTCCAGGTTGCCATTTGTCCTGAGGATGAACGGGAAGAGGGTGAAACAATGAGAGACTAGCTCAAGAAGTTGGGGCAGGCACAGGTCACTCTATTTTCCCATCAGGAAGAAGAATTAACCACAGGCTCAGCCTGCCGCCCGGAACCAGAATAGGGCCTGAAGCAATCCTGCGCTTTTGCGGCCAGCTCCCAAAAAAGCGAGTTGAAAAATGGAGCTCAGGGGCACTGCAATTCACAAACCTGCAGAGTTATAACTGATAACTCTCGTCCACAAATATATTGAGGGAAGGCAACGAAGAGGATTTGAAAGCAAGGCAGAATTGCAGGAAACTGATTTCAGGAGGTAGATTCGAATCGCCTTTAAAGCACAGGAAAAGCGGCAAAACCTCGACAATGATGCTCTTGGCCAAAAAGGGCGTATGCGTTTTTTCCTGAATATATTCAGGAAAAAACGCATACGCCCTTTTTGGCCAACCAAGCAACCTGGCAAGGCAAATCAGCGCTACAAAGATGTCTCGCTTCCCATCGGTCAAAAGGACCATGCTGAATAAAGTGTCAAAACCAGAAATGCAGGGCAGGCCATGGAGAAACGGGAGCCTTGCTACGCTGATGGGCGGGAGGTAAATTGCCAACAGCCACTCTGGAGAAGTGTACGGTGTGTCCTGAAACACCTAAAAAACTCAGCTTAGAGAGCATAGGGCACTTCCACTCATGGGCGTATAAATTGGAAAACTAAAAATCAGCAAGACACAGGCACCCCAAAGTTTAGGGCTGCTCTGCTGACAAGAACCTCCACTTCCTTACACCTGAAATATCCCAGGAAAGAGAAAAATGGATAAAGACGTTGTGGTCCTTATGTACAATGGAATATCACTCAGCCATGAAATCAACGTCATAAGGCTAGTGGCAGCATGATGAGTGGATTTAGGTACGACGATTCTAAGTGAAATAAGTCAAACAGAAAACGACACTTATCATAAGATATCACTTATAGAGGGAATGTAAAAACCGCTACACTTGAACTGAATTACAAAACAGAACAGAGTCACACGTTTAGAAAACACACTATGGCTGCTTAACGGGAAAGGTGAGGTGGGGTGATGCGTAAAAGAAGGGTTTCAAATTAGCTCAGATACCGTTCCATAAACCCAATATGTAATAGACAAGACCTACTCCTTGCTCAGTGAACTTGACTCAACACCCCCTATTCAACGCCCAAGAATATATCTGACTAGTAAGAATCTTAAAACCTATGTGTTGATATCCCTCTGTAAGTGAGTCAAGTGGGTGTAAAGCGGCCTAAACACAGCAGTGAAAAGCAGCTAAACCCCATTATAAAAATCAACTACTTTTAAAAAGCCGTGAAACAAAGACAGTGAAAGAGAGAGAAATTCTTACAAAATTCGTTCAGGGGCTGTGATGCCACCTGGATTGACCATATCTAGACCCACTGCTGATTGAGACATAAGTGTGAACACTCTTGGGGCTGAGAGGTTTGGTGAGGTTGGGTGAGCAAACGCAGACCCTTTAAAGTAATACTGCGTGGTACCCATCCCATGGGTCCCAAATCTCCAGGTTCAAGGGCATCTTCCTACATCGAAAACATGCATGAGACACCCAGAAGATGGTACACCGTGTGATCGGGAAAGGTTTCTAAAACGCACGTCATTTCTCATCTCCTTGTGCTCGGGTTCGCCATTCCAGCCGCTTTACTAGCAATCTCCCTCCTTGGAGAATCAGCACCTTTAACCTCCTGTTCCGTCCAGGTTGCCATTTGTCCTGAGGATGAACGGGAAGAGGGCGAAACAATGAGAGACTAGCTCAAGAAGTTGGGGCAGGCACAGGTCACTCTATTTTCCCATCAGGAAGAAGAATTAACCACAGGCTCATCCTGCCGCCCGGAACCAGAATAGGGCCTGAAGCAATCCTGCGCTTTTGCGGCCAGCTCCCAAAAAAGCGAGTTGAAAAATGGAGCTCAGGGGCACTGCAATTCACAAACCTGCAGAGTTATAACTGATAACTCTCGTCCACAAATATATTGAGGGAAGGCAACGAAGAGGATTTGAAAGCAAGGCAGAATTGCAGGAAACTGATTTCAGGAGGTAGATTCGAATCGCCTTTAAAGCACAGGAAAAGCGGCAAAACCTCGACAATGATGCCCTTGGCCAAAAAGGGCGTATGCGTTTTTTACTAAATATATTCAGGAAAAAACGCATACGCCCTTTTTGGCCAACCAAGCAACCTGGAAAGGCAAATCAGCGCTACAAAGAAGTCTCGCTTCCCATCGGTCAAAAGGACCATGCTGAATAAAGTGTCAAAACCAGAAATGCAGGGCAGGCCATGGAGAAACGGGAGCCTTGCTACGCTGATGGGCGGGAGGTAAATTGCCAACAGCCACTCTGGAGAAGTGTACGGTGTGTCCTGAAACACCTAAAAAACTCAGCTTAGAGAGCATAGGGCACTTCCACTCATGGGCGTATAAATTGGAAAACTAAAAATCAGCAAGACACAGGCACCCCAAAGTTTAGGGCTGCTCTGCTGACAAGAACCTCCACTTCCTTACACCTGAAATATCCCAGGAAAGAGAAAAATGGATAAAGACGTTGTGGTCCTTATGTACAATGGAATATCACTCAGCCATGAAATCAACGTCATAAGGCTAGTGGCAGCATGATGAGTGGATTTAGGTACGACGATTCTAAGTGAAATAAGTCAAACAGAAAACGACACTTATCATAAGATATCACTTATAGAGGGAATGTAAAAACCGCTACACTTGAACTGAATTACAAAACAGAACAGAGTCACACGTTTAGAAAACACACTATGGCTGCTTAACGGGAAAGGTGAGGTGGGGTGATGCGTAAAAGAAGGGTTTCAAATTAGCTCAGATACCGTTCCATAAACCCAATATGTAATCGACAAGACCTACTCCTTGCTCAGTGAACTTGACTCAACACCCCCTATTCAACGCCCAAGAATATATCTGACTAGTAAGAATCTTAAAACCTATGTGTTGATATCCCTCTGTAAGTGAGTCAAGTGGGTGTAAAGCGGCCTAAACACAGCAGTGAAAAGCAGCTAAACCCCATTATAAAAATCAACTACTTTTAAAAAGCCGTGAAACAAAGACAGTGAAAGAGAGAGAAATTCTTACAAAATTCGTTCAGGGGCTGTGATGCCACCTGGATTGACCATATCTAGACCCACTGCTGATTGAGACATAAGTGTGAACACTCTTGGGGCTGAGAGGTTTGGTGAGGTTGGGTGAGCAAACGCAGACCCTTTAAAGTAATACTGCGTGGTACCCATCCCATGGGTCCCAAATCTCCAGGTTCAAGGGCATTTTCCTACATCGAAAACATGCATGAGACACCCAGAAGATGGTACACCGTGTGATCGGGAAAGGTTTCTAAAACGCACCTCATTTCTCATCTCCTTGTGCTCGGGTTCGCCATTCCAGCCGCTTTACTAGCAATCTCCCTCCTTGGAGAATCAGCACCTTTAACCTCCTGTTCCGTCCAGGTTGCCATTTGTCCTGAGGATGAACGGGAAGAGGGTGAAACAATGAGAGACTAGCTCAAGAAGTTGGGGCAGGCACAGGTCACTCTATTTTCCCATCAGGAAGAAGAATTAACCACAGGCTCAGCCTGCCGCCCGGAACCAGAATAGGGCCTGAAGCAATCCTGCGCTTTTGCGGCCAGCTCCCAAAAAAGCGAGTTGAAAAATGGAGCTCAGGGGCACTGCAATTCACAAACCTGCAGAGTTATAACTGATAACTCTCGTCCACAAATATATTGAGGGAAGGCAACGAAGAGGATTTGAAAGCAAGGCAGAATTGCAGGAAACTGATTTCAGGAGGTAGATTCGAATCGCCTTTAAAGCACAGGAAAAGCGGCAAAACCTCGACAATGATGCTCTTGGCCAAAAAGGGCGTATGCGTTTTTTCCTGAATATATTCAGGAAAAAACGCATACGCCCTTTTTGGCCAACCAAGCAACCTGGCAAGGCAAATCAGCGCTACAAAGATGTCTCGCTTCCCATCGGTCAAAAGGACCATGCTGAATAAAGTGTCAAAACCAGAAATGCAGGGCAGGCCATGGAGAAACGGGAGCCTTGCTACGCTGATGGGCGGGAGGTAAATTGCCAACAGCCACTCTGGAGAAGTGTACGGTGTGTCCTGAAACACCTAAAAAACTCAGCTTAGAGAGCATAGGGCACTTCCACTCATGGGCGTATAAATTGGAAAACTAAAAATCAGCAAGACACAGGCACCCCAAAGTTTAGGGCTGCTCTGCTGACAAGAACCTCCACTTCCTTACACCTGAAATATCCCAGGAAAGAGAAAAATGGATAAAGACGTTGTGGTCCTTATGTACAATGGAATATCACTCAGCCATGAAATCAACGTCATAAGGCTAGTGGCAGCATGATGAGTGGATTTAGGTACGACGATTCTAAGTGAAATAAGTCAAACAGAAAACGACACTTATCATAAGATATCACTTATAGAGGGAATGTAAAAACCGCTACACTTGAACTGAATTACAAAACAGAACAGAGTCACACGTTTAGAAAACACACTATGGCTGCTTAACGGGAAAGGTGAGGTGGGGTGATGCGTAAAAGAAGGGTTTCAAATTAGCTCAGATACCGTTCCATAAACCCAATATGTAATAGACAAGACCTACTCCTTGCTCAGTGAACTTGACTCAAAACCCCCTATTCAACGCCCAAGAATATATCTGACTAGTAAGAATCTTAAAACCTATGTGTTGATATCCCTCTGTAAGTGAGTCAAGTGGGTGTAAAGCGGCCTAAACACAGCAGTGAAAAGCAGCTAAACCCCATTATAAAAATCAACTACTTTTAAAAAGCCGTGAAACAAAGACAGTGAAAGAGAGAGAAATTCTTACAAAATTCGTTCAGGGGCTGTGATGCCACCTGGATTGACCATATCTAGACCCACTGCTGATTGAGACATAAGTGTGAACACTCTTGGGGCTGAGAGGTTTGGTGAGGTTGGGTGAGCAAACGCAGACCCTTTAAAGTAATACTGCGTGGTACCCATCCCATGGGTCCCAAATCTCCAGGTTCAAGGGCATCTTCCTACATCGAAAACATGCATGAGACACCCAGAAGATGGTACACCGTGTGATCGGGAAAGGTTTCTAAAACGCACGTCATTTCTCATCTCCTTGTGCTCGGGTTCGCCATTCCAGCCGCTTTACTAGCAATCTCCCTCCTTGGAGAATCAGCACCTTTAACCTCCTGTTCCGTCCAGGTTGCCATTTGTCCTGAGGATGAACGGGAAGAGGGCGAAACAATGAGAGACTAGCTCAAGAAGTTGGGGCAGGCACAGGTCACTCTATTTTCCCATCAGGAAGAAGAATTAACCACAGGCTCATCCTGCCGCCCGGAACCAGAATAGGGCCTGAAGCAATCCTGCGCTTTTGCGGCCAGCTCCCAAAAAAGCGAGTTGAAAAATGGAGCTCAGGGGCACTGCAATTCACAAACCTGCAGAGTTATAACTGATAACTCTCGTCCACAAATATATTGAGGGAAGGCAACGAAGAGGATTTGAAAGCAAGGCAGAATTGCAGGAAACTGATTTCAGGAGGTAGATTCGAATCGCCTTTAAAGCACAGGAAAAGCGGCAAAACCTCGACAATGATGCCCTTGGCCAAAAAGGGCGTATGCGTTTTTTACTAAATATATTCAGGAAAAAACGCATACGCCCTTTTTGGCCAACCAAGCAACCTGGAAAGGCAAATCAGCGCTACAAAGAAGTCTCGCTTCCCATCGGTCAAAAGGACCATGCTGAATAAAGTGTCAAAACCAGAAATGCAGGGCAGGCCATGGAGAAACGGGAGCCTTGCTACGCTGATGGGCGGGAGGTAAATTGCCAACAGCCACTCTGGAGAAGTGTACGGTGTGTCCTGAAACACCTAAAAAACTCAGCTTAGAGAGCATAGGGCACTTCCACTCATGGGCGTATAAATTGGAAAACTAAAAATCAGCAAGACACAGGCACCCCAAAGTTTAGGGCTGCTCTGCTGACAAGAACCTCCACTTCCTTACACCTGAAATATCCCAGGAAAGAGAAAAATGGATAAAGACGTTGTGGTCCTTATGTACAATGGAATATCACTCAGCCATGAAATCAACGTCATAAGGCTAGTGGCAGCATGATGAGTGGATTTAGGTACGACGATTCTAAGTGAAATAAGTCAAACAGAAAACGACACTTATCATAAGATATCACTTATAGAGGGAATGTAAAAACCGCTACACTTGAACTGAATTACAAAACAGAACAGAGTCACACGTTTAGAAAACACACTATGGCTGCTTAACGGGAAAGGTGAGGTGGGGTGATGCGTAAAAGAAGGGTTTCAAATTAGCTCAGATACCGTTCCATAAACCCAATATGTAATAGACAAGACCTACTCCTTGCTCAGTGAACTTGACTCAACACCCCCTATTCAACGCCCAAGAATATATCTGACTAGTAAGAATCTTAAAACCTATGTGTTGATATCCCTCTGTAAGTGAGTCAAGTGGGTGTAAAGCGGCCTAAACACAGCAGTGAAAAGCAGCTAAACCCCATTATAAAAATCAACTACTTTTAAAAAGCCGTGAAACAAAGACAGTGAAAGAGAGAGAAATTCTTACAAAATTCGTTCAGGGGCTGTGATGCCACCTGGATTGACCATATCTAGACCCACTGCTGATTGAGACATAAGTGTGAACACTCTTGGGGCTGAGAGGTTTGGTGAGGTTGGGTGAGCAAACGCAGACCCTTTAAAGTAATACTGCGTGGTACCCATCCCATGGGTCCCAAATCTCCAGGTTCAAGGGCATTTTCCTACATCGAAAACATGCATGAGACACCCAGAAGATGGTACACCGTGTGATCGGGAAAGGTTTCTAAAACGCACCTCATTTCTCATCTCCTTGTGCTCGGGTTCGCCATTCCAGCCGCTTTACTAGCAATCTCCCTCCTTGGAGAATCAGCACCTTTAACCTCCTGTTCCGTCCAGGTTGCCATTTGTCCTGAGGATGAACGGGAAGAGGGTGAAACAATGAGAGACTAGCTCAAGAAGTTGGGGCAGGCACAGGTCACTCTATTTTCCCATCAGGAAGAAGAATTAACCACAGGCTCAGCCTGCCGCCCGGAACCAGAATAGGGCCTGAAGCAATCCTGCGCTTTTGCGGCCAGCTCCCAAAAAAGCGAGTTGAAAAATGGAGCTCAGGGGCACTGCAATTCACAAACCTGCAGAGTTATAACTGATAACTCTCGTCCACAAATATATTGAGGGAAGGCAACGAAGAGGATTTGAAAGCAAGGCAGAATTGCAGGAAACTGATTTCAGGAGGTAGATTCGAATCGCCTTTAAAGCACAGGAAAAGCGGCAAAACCTCGACAATGATGCTCTTGGCCAAAAAGGGCGTATGCGTTTTTTCCTGAATATATTCAGGAAAAAACGCATACGCCCTTTTTGGCCAACCAAGCAACCTGGCAAGGCAAATCAGCGCTACAAAGATGTCTCGCTTCCCATCGGTCAAAAGGACCATGCTGAATAAAGTGTCAAAACCAGAAATGCAGGGCAGGCCATGGAGAAACGGGAGCCTTGCTACGCTGATGGGCGGGAGGTAAATTGCCAACAGCCACTCTGGAGAAGTGTACGGTGTGTCCTGAAACACCTAAAAAACTCAGCTTAGAGAGCATAGGGCACTTCCACTCATGGGCGTATAAATTGGAAAACTAAAAATCAGCAAGACACAGGCACCCCAAAGTTTAGGGCTGCTCTGCTGACAAGAACCTCCACTTCCTTACACCTGAAATATCCCAGGAAAGAGAAAAATGGATAAAGACGTTGTGGTCCTTATGTACAATGGAATATCACTCAGCCATGAAATCAACGTCATAAGGCTAGTGGCAGCATGATGAGTGGATTTAGGTACGACGATTCTAAGTGAAATAAGTCAAACAGAAAACGACACTTATCATAAGATATCACTTATAGAGGGAATGTAAAAACCGCTACACTTGAACTGAATTACAAAACAGAACAGAGTCACACGTTTAGAAAACACACTATGGCTGCTTAACGGGAAAGGTGAGGTGGGGTGATGCGTAAAAGAAGGGTTTCAAATTAGCTCAGATACCGTTCCATAAACCCAATATGTAATAGACAAGACCTACTCCTTGCTCAGTGAACTTGACTCAAAACCCCCTATTCAACGCCCAAGAATATATCTGACTAGTAAGAATCTTAAAACCTATGTGTTGATATCCCTCTGTAAGTGAGTCAAGTGGGTGTAAAGCGGCCTAAACACAGCAGTGAAAAGCAGCTAAACCCCATTATAAAAATCAACTACTTTTAAAAAGCCGTGAAACAAAGACAGTGAAAGAGAGAGAAATTCTTACAAAATTCGTTCAGGGGCTGTGATGCCACCTGGATTGACCATATCTAGACCCACTGCTGATTGAGACATAAGTGTGAACACTCTTGGGGCTGAGAGGTTTGGTGAGGTTGGGTGAGCAAACGCAGACCCTTTAAAGTAATACTGCGTGGTACCCATCCCATGGGTCCCAAATCTCCAGGTTCAAGGGCATCTTCCTACATCGAAAACATGCATGAGACACCCAGAAGATGGTACACCGTGTGATCGGGAAAGGTTTCTAAAACGCACGTCATTTCTCATCTCCTTGTGCTCGGGTTCGCCATTCCAGCCGCTTTACTAGCAATCTCCCTCCTTGGAGAATCAGCACCTTTAACCTCCTGTTCCGTCCAGGTTGCCATTTGTCCTGAGGATGAACGGGAAGAGGGCGAAACAATGAGAGACTAGCTCAAGAAGTTGGGGCAGGCACAGGTCACTCTATTTTCCCATCAGGAAGAAGAATTAACCACAGGCTCATCCTGCCGCCCGGAACCAGAATAGGGCCTGAAGCAATCCTGCGCTTTTGCGGCCAGCTCCCAAAAAAGCGAGTTGAAAAATGGAGCTCAGGGGCACTGCAATTCACAAACCTGCAGAGTTATAACTGATAACTCTCGTCCACAAATATATTGAGGGAAGGCAACGAAGAGGATTTGAAAGCAAGGCAGAATTGCAGGAAACTGATTTCAGGAGGTAGATTCGAATCGCCTTTAAAGCACAGGAAAAGCGGCAAAACCTCGACAATGATGCCCTTGGCCAAAAAGGGCGTATGCGTTTTTTACTAAATATATTCAGGAAAAAACGCATACGCCCTTTTTGGCCAACCAACCAACCTGGAAAGGCAAATCAGCGCTACAAAGAAGTCTCGCTTCCCATCGGTCAAAAGGACCATGCTGAATAAAGTGTCAAAACCAGAAATGCAGGGCAGGCCATGGAGAAACGGGAGCCTTGCTACGCTGATGGGCGGGAGGTAAATTGCCAACAGCCACTCTGGAGAAGTGTACGGTGTGTCCTGAAACACCTAAAAAACTCAGCTTAGAGAGCATAGGGCACTTCCACTCATGGGCGTATAAATTGGAAAACTAAAAATCAGCAAGACACAGGCACCCCAAAGTTTAGGGCTGCTCTGCTGACAAGAACCTCCACTTCCTTACACCTGAAATATCCCAGGAAAGAGAAAAATGGATAAAGACGTTGTGGTCCTTATGTACAATGGAATATCACTCAGCCATGAAATCAACGTCATAAGGCTAGTGGCAGCATGATGAGTGGATTTAGGTACGACGATTCTAAGTGAAATAAGTCAAACAGAAAACGACACTTATCATAAGATATCACTTATAGAGGGAATGTAAAAACCGCTACACTTGAACTGAATTACAAAACAGAACAGAGTCACACGTTTAGAAAACACACTATGGCTGCTTAACGGGAAAGGTGAGGTGGGGTGATGCGTAAAAGAAGGGTTTCAAATTAGCTCAGATACCGTTCCATAAACCCAATATGTAATAGACAAGACCTACTCCTTGCTCAGTGAACTTGACTCAACACCCCCTATTCAACGCCCAAGAATATATCTGACTAGTAAGAATCTTAAAACCTATGTGTTGATATCCCTCTGTAAGTGAGTCAAGTGGGTGTAAAGCGGCCTAAACACAGCAGTGAAAAGCAGCTAAACCCCATTATAAAAATCAACTACTTTTAAAAAGCCGTGAAACAAAGACAGTGAAAGAGAGAGAAATTCTTACAAAATTCGTTCAGGGGCTGTGATGCCACCTGGATTGACCATATCTAGACCCACTGCTGATTGAGACATAAGTGTGAACACTCTTGGGGCTGAGAGGTTTGGTGAGGTTGGGTGAGCAAACGCAGACCCTTTAAAGTAATACTGCGTGGTACCCATCCCATGGGTCCCAAATCTCCAGGTTCAAGGGCATTTTCCTACATCGAAAACATGCATGAGACACCCAGAAGATGGTACACCGTGTGATCGGGAAAGGTTTCTAAAACGCACCTCATTTCTCATCTCCTTGTGCTCGGGTTCGCCATTCCAGCCGCTTTACTAGCAATCTCCCTCCTTGGAGAATCAGCACCTTTAACCTCCTGTTCCGTCCAGGTTGCCATTTGTCCTGAGGATGAACGGGAAGAGGGTGAAACAATGAGAGACTAGCTCAAGAAGTTGGGGCAGGCACAGGTCACTCTATTTTCCCATCAGGAAGAAGAATTAACCACAGGCTCAGCCTGCCGCCCGGAACCAGAATAGGGCCTGAAGCAATCCTGCGCTTTTGCGGCCAGCTCCCAAAAAAGCGAGTTGAAAAATGGAGCTCAGGGGCACTGCAATTCACAAACCTGCAGAGTTATAACTGATAACTCTCGTCCACAAATATATTGAGGGAAGGCAACGAAGAGGATTTGAAAGCAAGGCAGAATTGCAGGAAACTGATTTCAGGAGGTAGATTCGAATCGCCTTTAAAGCACAGGAAAAGCGGCAAAACCTCGACAATGATGCTCTTGGCCAAAAAGGGCGTATGCGTTTTTTCCTGAATATATTCAGGAAAAAACGCATACGCCCTTTTTGGCCAACCAAGCAACCTGGCAAGGCAAATCAGCGCTACAAAGATGTCTCGCTTCCCATCGGTCAAAAGGACCATGCTGAATAAAGTGTCAAAACCAGAAATGCAGGGCAGGCCATGGAGAAACGGGAGCCTTGCTACGCTGATGGGCGGGAGGTAAATTGCCAACAGCCACTCTGGAGAAGTGTACGGTGTGTCCTGAAACACCTAAAAAACTCAGCTTAGAGAGCATAGGGCACTTCCACTCATGGGCGTATAAATTGGAAAACTAAAAATCAGCAAGACACAGGCACCCCAAAGTTTAGGGCTGCTCTGCTGACAAGAACCTCCACTTCCTTACACCTGAAATATCCCAGGAAAGAGAAAAATGGATAAAGACGTTGTGGTCCTTATGTACAATGGAATATCACTCAGCCATGAAATCAACGTCATAAGGCTAGTGGCAGCATGATGAGTGGATTTAGGTACGACGATTCTAAGTGAAATAAGTCAAACAGAAAACGACACTTATCATAAGATATCACTTATAGAGGGAATGTAAAAACCGCTACACTTGAACTGAATTACAAAACAGAACAGAGTCACACGTTTAGAAAACACACTATGGCTGCTTAACGGGAAAGGTGAGGTGGGGTGATGCGTAAAAGAAGGGTTTCAAATTAGCTCAGATACCGTTCCATAAACCCAATATGTAATAGACAAGACCTACTCCTTGCTCAGTGAACTTGACTCAAAACCCCCTATTCAACGCCCAAGAATATATCTGACTAGTAAGAATCTTAAAACCTATGTGTTGATATCCCTCTGTAAGTGAGTCAAGTGGGTGTAAAGCGGCCTAAACACAGCAGTGAAAAGCAGCTAAACCCCATTATAAAAATCAACTACTTTTAAAAAGCCGTGAAACAAAGACAGTGAAAGAGAGAGAAATTCTTACAAAATTCGTTCAGGGGCTGTGATGCCACCTGGATTGACCATATCTAGACCCACTGCTGATTGAGACATAAGTGTGAACACTCTTGGGGCTGAGAGGTTTGGTGAGGTTGGGTGAGCAAACGCAGACCCTTTAAAGTAATACTGCGTGGTACCCATCCCATGGGTCCCAAATCTCCAGGTTCAAGGGCATCTTCCTACATCGAAAACATGCATGAGACACCCAGAAGATGGTACACCGTGTGATCGGGAAAGGTTTCTAAAACGCACGTCATTTCTCATCTCCTTGTGCTCGGGTTCGCCATTCCAGCCGCTTTACTAGCAATCTCCCTCCTTGGAGAATCAGCACCTTTAACCTCCTGTTCCGTCCAGGTTGCCATTTGTCCTGAGGATGAACGGGAAGAGGGCGAAACAATGAGAGACTAGCTCAAGAAGTTGGGGCAGGCACAGGTCACTCTATTTTCCCATCAGGAAGAAGAATTAACCACAGGCTCATCCTGCCGCCCGGAACCAGAATAGGGCCTGAAGCAATCCTGCGCTTTTGCGGCCAGCTCCCAAAAAAGCGAGTTGAAAAATGGAGCTCAGGGGCACTGCAATTCACAAACCTGCAGAGTTATAACTGATAACTCTCGTCCACAAATATATTGAGGGAAGGCAACGAAGAGGATTTGAAAGCAAGGCAGAATTGCAGGAAACTGATTTCAGGAGGTAGATTCGAATCGCCTTTAAAGCACAGGAAAAGCGGCAAAACCTCGACAATGATGCCCTTGGCCAAAAAGGGCGTATGCGTTTTTTACTAAATATATTCAGGAAAAAACGCATACGCCCTTTTTGGCCAACCAACCAACCTGGAAAGGCAAATCAGCGCTACAAAGAAGTCTCGCTTCCCATCGGTCAAAAGGACCATGCTGAATAAAGTGTCAAAACCAGAAATGCAGGGCAGGCCATGGAGAAACGGGAGCCTTGCTACGCTGATGGGCGGGAGGTAAATTGCCAACAGCCACTCTGGAGAAGTGTACGGTGTGTCCTGAAACACCTAAAAAACTCAGCTTAGAGAGCATAGGGCACTTCCACTCATGGGCGTATAAATTGGAAAACTAAAAATCAGCAAGACACAGGCACCCCAAAGTTTAGGGCTGCTCTGCTGACAAGAACCTCCACTTCCTTACACCTGAAATATCCCAGGAAAGAGAAAAATGGATAAAGACGTTGTGGTCCTTATGTACAATGGAATATCACTCAGCCATGAAATCAACGTCATAAGGCTAGTGGCAGCATGATGAGTGGATTTAGGTACGACGATTCTAAGTGAAATAAGTCAAACAGAAAACGACACTTATCATAAGATATCACTTATAGAGGGAATGTAAAAACCGCTACACTTGAACTGAATTACAAAACAGAACAGAGTCACACGTTTAGAAAACACACTATGGCTGCTTAACGGGAAAGGTGAGGTGGGGTGATGCGTAAAAGAAGGGTTTCAAATTAGCTCAGATACCGTTCCATAAACCCAATATGTAATAGACAAGACCTACTCCTTGCTCAGTGAACTTGACTCAACACCCCCTATTCAACGCCCAAGAATATATCTGACTAGTAAGAATCTTAAAACCTATGTGTTGATATCCCTCTGTAAGTGAGTCAAGTGGGTGTAAAGCGGCCTAAACACAGCAGTGAAAAGCAGCTAAACCCCATTATAAAAATCAACTACTTTTAAAAACCCGTGAAACAATGACAGTGAAAGAGAGAGAAATTCTTACAAAATTGGTTCAGGGGCTGTGATGCCACCTGGATTGACCATATCTAGACCCACTGCTGATTGAGACATAAGGGTGAACACTCTTGGGGCTGAGAGGTTTGGTGAGGTTGGGTGAGCAAACGCAGACCCTTTAAAGTAATACTGCGTGGTACCCATCCCATGGGTCCCAAATCTCCAGGTTCAAGGGCATCTTCCTACATCGAAAACATGCATGAGACACCCAGAAGATGATACACCGTGTGATCGGGAAAGGTTTCTAAAACGCACCTCATTTCTCATGTCCTTGTGCTCGGGTTCGCCATTCCAGCCGCTTTACTAGCAATCTCCCTCCTTGGAGAATCAGCACCTTTAACCTCCTGTTCCGTCCAGGTTGCCATTTGTCCTGAGGATGAACGGGAAGAGGGCGAAACAATGAGAGACTAGCTCAAGAATTTGGGGCAGGCACAGGTCACTCTATTTTCCCATCAGGAAGAAGAATTAACCACAGGCTCAGCCTGCCGCCCGGAACCAGAATAGGGCCTGAAGCAATCCTGCGCTTTTGCGGCCAGCTCCCAAAAAAGCGAGTTGAAAAATGGAGCTCAGGGGCACTGCAATTCACAAACCTGCAGAGTTATAACTGATAACTCTCGTCCACAAATATATTGAGGGAAGGCAACGAAGAGGATTTGAAAGCAAGGCAGAATTGCAGGAAACTGATTTCAGGAGGTAGATTCGAATCGCCTTTAAAGCACAGGAAAAGCGGCAAAACCTCGACAATGATGCCCTTGGCCAAAAAGGGCGTATGCGTTTTTTCCTGAATATATTCAGGAAAAAACGCATACGCCCTTTTTGGCCAACCAACCAACCTGAAAAGGCAAATCAGCGCTACAAAGAAGTCTCGCTTCCCATCGGTCAAAAGGACCATGCTGAATAAAGTGTCAAAACCAGAAATGCAGGGCAGGCCATGGAGAAACGGGAGCCTTGCTACGCTGATGGGCGGGAGGTAAATTGCCAACAGCCACTCTGGAGAAGTGTACGGTGTGTCCTGAAACACCTAAAAAACGCAGCTTAGAGAGCGAAGGGCACTTCCACTCATGGGCGTATAAATTGGGAAAACTAAAAATCAGCAAGACACAGGCACCCCAAAGTTTAGGGCTGCTCTGCTGACAAGAACCTCCACTTCGTTACTCCTTAAATATCCCAGGAAAGAGAAAAATGGATAAAGACGTTTTGGTCCTTATGTACAATGGAATATCACTCAGCCATGAAATCAACGTCATAAGGCTAGTGGCAGCATGATGAGTGGATTTAGGTACGACGATTCTAAGTGAAATAAGTCAAACAGAAAACGACACTTATCATAAGATATCACTTATAGAGGGAATGTAAAAACCGCTACACTGGAACTGAACTACAAAACAGAACAGAGCCACACGTTTAGAAAACACACTATGGCTGCTCAACGGGAAAGGGGAGGTGGGGAGATGCGTAAAAGAATGGTTTCAAATTAGCTCAGATACCGTTCCATAAACCCAATATGTAATAGACAAGACCTACTCCTTGCTCAGTGAACTTGACTCAACACCCCCTATTCAACGCCCAAGAATATATCTGACTAGTAAGAATCTTAAAACCTATGTGTTGATATCCCTCTGTAAGTGAGTCAAGTGGGTGTAAAGCGGCCTAAACACAGCAGTGAAAAGCAGCTAAACCCCATTATAAAAATCAACTACTTTTAAAAAGCCGTGAAACAAAGACAGTGAAAGACAGAGAAATTCTTACAAAATTCGTTCAGGGGCTGTGATGCCACCTGGATTGACCATATCTAGACCCACTGCTGATTGAGACATAAGTGTGAACCCTCTTGGGGCTGAGAGGTTTGGTGAGGTTGGGTGAGCAAACACAGACCCTTTAAAGTAATACTGCGTGGTGCCCATCCCATGGGTCCGAAATCTCCAGGTTCAAGGGCATTTTCCTACATCGAAAACATGCATGAGACACCCAGAAGATGGTACACCGTGTGATCGGGAAAGGTTTCTAAAACGCACGTCATTTCTCATCTCCTTGTGCTCGGGTTCGCCATTCCAGCCGCTTTACTAGCAATCTCCCTCCTTGGAGAATCAGCACCTTTAACCTCCTGTTCCGTCCAGGTTGCCATTTGTCCTGAGGATGAACGGGAAGAGGGTGAAACAATGAGAGACTAGCTCAAGAAGTTGGGGCAGGCACAGGTCACTCTATTTTCCCATCAGGAAGAAGAATTAACCACAGGCTCAGCCTGCCGCCCGGAACCAGAATAGGGCCTGAAGCAATCCTGCGCTTTTGCGGCCAGCTCCCAAAAAAGCGAGTTGAAAAATGGAGCTCAGGGGCACTGCAATTCACAAACCTGCAGAGTTATAACTGATAACTCTCGTCCACAAATATATTGAGGGAAGGCAACGAAGAGGATTTGAAAGCAAGGCAGAATTGCAGGAAACTGATTTCAGGAGGTAGATTCGAATCGCCTTTAAAGCACAGGAAAAGCGGCAAAACCTCGACAATGATGCCCTTGGCCAAAAAGGGCGTATGCGTTTTTTACTAAATATATTCAGGAAAAAACGCATACGCCCTTTTTGGCCAACCAAGCAACCTGGAAAGGCAAATCAGCGCTACAAAGAAGTCTCGCTTCCCATCGGTCAAAAGGACCATGCTGAATAAAGTGTCAAAACCAGAAATGCAGGGCAGGCCATGGAGAAACGGGAGCCTTGCTACGCTGATGGGCGGGAGGTAAATTGCCAACAGCCACTCTGGAGAAGTGTACGGTGTGTCCTGAAACACCTAAAAAACTCAGCTTAGAGAGCATAGGGCACTTCCACTCATGGGCGTATAAATTGGAAAACTAAAAATCAGCAAGACACAGGCACCCCAAAGTTTAGGGCTGCTCTGCTGACAAGAACCTCCACTTCCTTACACCTGAAATATCCCAGGAAAGAGAAAAATGGATAAAGACGTTGTGGTCCTTATGTACAATGGAATATCACTCAGCCATGAAATCAACGTCATAAGGCTAGTGGCAGCATGATGAGTGGATTTAGGTACGACGATTCTAAGTGAAATAAGTCAAACAGAAAACGACACTTATCATAAGATATCACTTATAGAGGGAATGTAAAAACCGCTACACTTGAACTGAATTACAAAACAGAACAGAGTCACACGTTTAGAAAACACACTATGGCTGCTTAACGGGAAAGGTGAGGTGGGGTGATGCGTAAAAGAAGGGTTTCAAATTAGCTCAGATACCGTTCCATAAACCCAATATGTAATAGACAAGACCTACTCCTTGCTCAGTGAACTTGACTCAACACCCCCTATTCAACGCCCAAGAATATATCTGACTAGTAAGAATCTTAAAACCTATGTGTTGATATCCCTCTGTAAGTGAGTCAAGTGGGTGTAAAGCGGCCTAAACACAGCAGTGAAAAGCAGCTAAACCCCATTATAAAAATCAACTACTTTTAAAAAGCCGTGAAACAATGACAGTGAAAGAGAGAGAAATTCTTACAAAATTCGTTCAGGGGCTGTGATGCCACCTGGATTGACCATATCTAGACCCACTGCTGATTGAGACATAAGTGTGAACACTCTTGGGGCTGAGAGGTTTGGTGAGGTTGGGTGAGCAAACGCAGACCCTTTAAAGTAATACTGCGTGGTACCCATCCCATGGGTCCCAAATCTCCAGGTTCAAGGGCATTTTCCTACATCGAAAACATGCATGAGACACCCAGAAGATGGTACACCGTGTGATCGGGAAAGGTTTCTAAAACGCACGTCATTTCTCATCTCCTTGTGCTCGGGTTCGCCATTCCAGCCGCTTTACTAGCAATCTCCCTCCTTGGAGAATCAGCACCTTTAACCTCCTGTTCCGTCCAGGTTGCCATTTGTCCTGAGGATGAACAGGAAGAGGGTGAAACAATGAGAGACTAGCTCAAGAAGTTGGGGCAGGCACAGGTCACTCTATTTTCCCATCAGGAAGAAGAATTAACCACAGGCTCAGCCTGCCGCCCGGAACCAGAATAGGGCCTGAAGCAATCCTGCGCTTTTGCGGCCAGCTCCCAAAAAAGCGAGTTGAAAAATGGAGCTCAGGGGCACTGCAATTCACAAACCTGCAGAGTTATAACTGATAACTCTCGTCCACAAATATATTGAGGGAAGGCAACGAAGAGGATTTGAAAGCAAGGCAGAATTGCAGGAAACTGATTTCAGGAGGTAGATTCGAATCGCATTTAAAGCACAGGAAAAGCGGCAAAACCTCGACAATGATGCTCTTGGCCAAAAAGGGCGTATGCGTTTTTTCCTGAATATATTCAGGAAAAAACGCATACGCCCTTTTTGGCCAACCAAGCAACCTGGAAAGGCAAATCAGCGCTACAAAGAAGTCTCGCTTCCCATCGGTCAAAAGGACCATGCTGAATAAAGTGTCAAAACCAGAAATGCAGGGCAGGCCATGGAGAAATGGGAGCCTTGCTACGCTGATGGGCGGGAGGTAAATTGCCAACAGCCACTCTGGAGAAGTGTACGGTGTGTCCTGAAACACCTAAAAAACTCAGCTTAGAGAGCATAGGGCATTTCCACTCATGGGCGTATAAATTGGAAAACTAAAAATCAGCAAGACACAGGCACCCCAAAGTTTAGGGCTGCTCTGCTGACAAGAACCTCCACTTCCTTACACCTGAAATATCCCAGGAAAGAGAAAAATGGATAAAGACGTTGTGGTCCTTATGTACAATGGAATATCACTCAGCCATGAAATCAACGTCATAAGGCTAGTGGCAGCATGATGAGTGGATTTAGGTACGACGATTCTAAGTGAAATAAGTCAAACAGAAAACGACACTTATCATAAGATATCACTTATAGAGGGAATGTAAAAACCGCTACACTTGAACTGAATTACAAAACAGAACAGAGTCACACGTTTAGAAAACACACTATGGCTGCTTAACGGGAAAGGTGAGGTGGGGTGATGCGTAAAAGAAGGGTTTCAAATTAGCTCAGATACCGTTCCATAAACCCAATATGTAATAGACAAGACCTACTCCTTGCTCAGTGAACTTGACTCAAAACCCCCTATTCAACGCCCAAGAATATATCTGACTAGTAAGAATCTTAAAACCTATGTGTTGATATCCCTCTGTAAGTGAGTCAAGTGGGTGTAAAGCGGCCTAAACACAGCAGTGAAAAGCAGCTAAACCCCATTATAAAAATCAACTACTTTTAAAAAGCCGTGAAACAAAGACAGTGAAAGAGAGAGAAATTCTTACAAAATTCGTTCAGGGGCTGTGATGCCACCTGGATTGACCATATCTAGACCCACTGCTGATTGAGACATAAGTGTGAACACTCTTGGGGCTGAGAGGTTTGGTGAGGTTGGGTGAGCAAACGCAGACCCTTTAAAGTAATACTGCGTGGTACCCATCCCATGGGTCCCAAATCTCCAGGTTCAAGGGCATTTTCCTACATCGAAAACATGCATGAGACACCCAGAAGATGGTACACCGTGTGATCGGGAAAGGTTTCTAAAACGCACCTCATTTCTCATCTCCTTGTGCTCGGGTTCGCCATTCCAGCCGCTTTACTAGCAATCTCCCTCCTTGGAGAATCAGCACCTTTAACCTCCTGTTCCGTCCAGGTTGCCATTTGTCCTGAGGATGAACGGGAAGAGGGTGAAACAATGAGAGACTAGCTCAAGAAGTTGGGGCAGGCACAGGTCACTCTATTTTCCCATCAGGAAGAAGAATTAACCACAGGCTCATCCTGCCGCCCGGAACCAGAATAGGGCCTGAAGCAATCCTGCGCTTTTGCGTCCAGCTCCCAAAAAAGCGAGTTGAAAAATGGAGCTCAGGGACACTGCAATTCACAAACCTGCAGAGTTATAACTGATAACTCTCGTCCACAAATATATTGAGGGAAGGCAACGAAGAGGATTTGAAAGCAAGGCAGAATTGCAGGAAACTGATTTCAGGAGGTAGATTCGAATCGCCTTTAAAGCACAGGAAAAGCGGCAAAACCTCGACAATGATGCCCTTGGCCAAAAAGGGCGTATGCGTTTTTTACTAAATATATTCAGGAAAAAACGCATACGCCCTTTTTGGCCAACCAAGCAACCTGGAAAGGCAAATCAGCGCTACAAAGAAGTCTCGCTTCCCATCGGTCAAAAGGACCATGCTGAATAAAGTGTCAAAACCAGAAATGCAGGGCAGGCCATGGAGAAACGGGAGCCTTGCTACGCTGATGGGCGGGAGGTAAATTGCCAACAGCCACTCTGGAGAAGTGTACGGTGTGTCCTGAAACACCTAAAAAACTCAGCTTAGAGAGCATAGGGCACTTCCACTCATGGGCGTATAAATTGGAAAACTAAAAATCAGCAAGACACAGGCACCCCAAAGTTTAGGGCTGCTCTGCTGACAAGAACCTCCACTTCCTTACACCTGAAATATCCCAGGAAAGAGAAAAATGGATAAAGACGTTGTGGTCCTTATGTACAATGGAATATCACTCAGCCATGAAATCAACGTCATAAGGCTAGTGGCAGCATGATGAGTGGATTTAGGTACGACGATTCTAAGTGAAATAAGTCAAACAGAAAACGACACTTATCATAAGATATCACTTATAGAGGGAATGTAAAAACCGCTACACTTGAACTGAATTACAAAACAGAACAGAGTCACACGTTTAGAAAACACACTATGGCTGCTTAACGGGAAAGGTGAGGTGGGGTGATGCGTAAAAGAAGGGTTTCAAATTAGCTCAGATACCGTTCCATAAACCCAATATGTAATAGACAAGACCTACTCCTTGCTCAGTGAACTTGACTCAAAACCCCCTATTCAACGCCCAAGAATATATCTGACTAGTAAGAATCTTAAAACCTATGTGTTGATATCCCTCTGTAAGTGAGTCAAGTGGGTGTAAAGCGGCCTAAACACAGCAGTGAAAAGCAGCTAAACCCCATTATAAAAATCAACTACTTTTAAAAACCCGTGAAACAATGACAGTGAAAGAGAGAGAAATTCTTACAAAATTCGTTCAGGGGCTGTGATGCCACCTGGATTGACCATATCTAGACCCACTAATGATTGAGACATAAGTGTGAACACTCTTGGGGCTGAGAGGTTTGGTGAGGTTGGGTGAGCAAACGCAGACCCTTTAAAGTAATACTGCGTGGTACCCATCCCATGGGTCCCAAATCTCCAGGTTCAAGGGCATCTTCCTACATCGAAAACATGCATGAGACACCCAGAAGATGGTACACCGTGTGATCGGGAAAGGTTTCTAAAACGCACCTCATTTCTCATCTCCTTGTGCTCGGGTTCGCCATTCCAGCCGCTTTACTAGCAATCTCCCTCCTTGGAGAATCAGCACCTTTAACCTCCTGTTCCGTCCAGGTTGCCATTTGTCCTGAGGATGAACGGGAAGAGGGCGAAACAATGAGAGACTAGCTCAAGAAGTTGGGGCAGGCACAGGTCACTCTATTTTCCCATCAGGAAGAAGAATTAACCACAGGCTCAGCCTGCCGCCCGGAACCAGAATAGGGCCTGAAGCAATCCTGCGCTTTTGCGGCCAGCTCCCAAAAAAGCGAGTTGAAAAATGGAGCTCAGGGGCACTGCAATTCACAAACCTGCAGAGTTATAACTGATAACTCTCGTCCACAAATATATTGAGGGAAGGCAACGAAGAGGATTTGAAAGCAAGGCAGAATTGCAGGAAACTGATTTCAGGAGGTAGATTCGAATCGCCTTTAAAGCACAGGAAAAGCGGCAAAACCTCGACAATGATGCCCTTGGCCAAAAAGGGCGTATGCGTTTTTTCCTGAATATATTCAGGAAAAAACGCCTACGCCCTTTTTGGCCAACCAACCAACCTGGAAAGGCAAATCAGCGCTACAAAGAAGTCTCGCTTCCCATCGGTCAAAAGGACCATGCTGAATAAAGTGTCAAAACCAGAAATGCAGGGCAGGCCATGGAGAAACGGGAGCCTTGCTACGCTGATGGGCGGGAGGTAAATTGCCAACAGCCACTCTGGAGAAGTGTACGGTGTGTCCTGAAACACCTAAAAAACGCAGCTTAGAGAGCATAGGGCATTTCCACTCATGGGCGTATAAATTGGGAAAACTAAAAATCAGCAAGACACAGGCACCCCAAAGTTTAGGGCTGCTCTGCTGACAAGAACCTCCACTTCGTTACTCCTTAAATATCCCAGGAAAGAGAAAAATGGATAAAGACGTTGTGGTCCTTATGTACAATGGAATATCACTCAGCCATGAAATCAACGTCATAAGGCTAGTGGCAGCATGATGAGTGGATTTAGGTACGACGATTCTAAGTGAAATAAGTCAAACAGAAAACGACACTTATCATAAGATATCACTTATAGAGGGAATGTAAAAACCGCTACACTTGAACTGAATTACAAAACAGAACAGAGTCACACGTTTAGAAAACACACTATGGCTGCTTAACGGGAAAGGTGAGGTGGGGTGATGCGTAAAAGAAGGGTTTCAAATTAGCTCAGATACCGTTCCATAAACCCAATATGTAATAGACAAGACCTACTCCTTGCTCAGTGAACTTGACTCAACACCCCCTATTCAACGCCCAAGAATATATCTGACTAGTAAGAATCTTAAAACCTATGTGTTGATATCCCTCTGTAAGTGAGTCAAGTGGGTGTAAAGCGGCCTAAACACAGCAGTGAAAAGCAGCTAAACCCCATTATAAAAATCAACTACTTTTAAAAAGCCGTGAAACAAAGACAGTGAAAGAGAGAGAAATTCTTACAAAATTCGTTCAGGGGCTGTGATGCCACCTGGATTGACCATATCTAGACCCACTGATGATTGAGACATAAGGGTGAACACTCCTGGGGCTGAGAGGTTTGGTGAGGTTGGGTGAGCAAACACAGACCCTTTAAAGTAATACTGCGTGGTGCCCATCCCATGGGTCCCAAATCTCCAGGTTCAAGGGCATTTTCCTACATCGAAAACATGCATGAGACACCCAGAAGATGGCACACCGTGTGATCGGGAAAGGTTTCTAAAACGCACGTCATTTCTCATCTCCTTGTGCTCGGGTTCGCCATTCCAGCCGCTTTACTAGCAATCTCCCTCCTTGGAGAATCAGCACCTTTAACCTCCTGTTCCGTCCAGGTTGCCATTTGTCCTGAGGATGAACGGGAAGAGGGTGAAACAATGAGAGACTAGCTCAAGAAGTTGGGGCAGGCACAGGTCACTCTATTTTCCCATCAGGAAGAAGAATTAACCACAGGCTCAGCCTGCCGCCCGGAACCAGAATAGGGCCTGAAGCAATCCTGCGCTTTTGCGGCCAGCTCCCAAAAAAGCGAGTTGAAAAATGGAGCTCAGGGGCACTGCAATTCACAAACCTGCAGAGTTATAACTGATAACTCTCGTCCACAAATATATTGAGGGAAGGCAACGAAGAGGATTTGAAAGCAAGGCAGAATTGCAGGAAACTGATTTCAGGAGGTAGATTCGAATCGCCTTTAAAGCACAGGAAAAGCGGCAAAACCTCGACAATGATGCCCTTGGCC
This sequence comes from Eschrichtius robustus, assembly GCF_028021215.1. NCBI lineage: Eukaryota > Metazoa > Chordata > Mammalia > Artiodactyla > Eschrichtiidae > Eschrichtius > Eschrichtius robustus. The sequence goes on along the minus strand of NC_090824.1, from coordinate 112,397,284 downwards.
AAAAAGGGCGTATGCGTTTTTTCCTGAATATATTCAGGAAAAAACGCATACGCCCTTTTTGGCCAACCAACCAACCTGAAAAGGCAAATCAGCGCTACAAAGAAGTCTCGCTTCCCATCGGTCAAAAGGACCATGCTGAATAAAGTGTCAAAACCAGAAATGCAGGGCAGGCCATGGAGAAACGGGAGCCTTGCTACGCTGATGGGCGGGAGGTAAATTGCCAACAGCCACTCTGGAGAAGTGTACGGTGTGTCCTGAAACACCTAAAAAACGCAGCTTAGAGAGCGAAGGGCACTTCCACTCATGGGCGTATAAATTGGGAAAACTAAAAATCAGCAAGACACAGGCACCCCAAAGTTTAGGGCTGCTCTGCTGACAAGAACCTCCACTTCGTTACTCCTTAAATATCCCAGGAAAGAGAAAAATGGATAAAGACGTTTTGGTCCTTATGTACAATGGAATATCACTCAGCCATGAAATCAACGTCATAAGGCTAGTGGCAGCATGATGAGTGGATTTAGGTACGACGATTCTAAGTGAAATAAGTCAAACAGAAAACGACACTTATCATAAGATATCACTTATAGAGGGAATGTAAAAACCGCTACACTGGAACTGAACTACAAAACAGAACAGAGCCACACGTTTAGAAAACACACTATGGCTGCTCAACGGGAAAGGGGAGGTGGGGAGATGCGTAAAAGAAGGGTTTCAAATTAGCTCCGATACCGTTCCATAAACCCAATATGTAATAGACAAGACCTACTCCTTGCTCAGTGAACTTGACTCAACACCCCCTATTCAACGCCCAAGAATATATCTGACTAGTAAGAATCTTAAAACCTATGTGTTGATATCCCTCTGTAAGTGAGTCAAGTGGGTGTAAAGCGGCCTAAACACAGCAGTGAAAAGCAGCTAAACCCCATTATAAAAATCAACTACTTTTAAAAAGCCGTGAAACAAAGACAGTGAAAAAGAGAGAAATTCTTACAAAATTCGTTCAGGGGCTGTGATGCCACCTGGATTGACCATATCAAGACCCACTGCTGATTGAGACATAAGGGTGAACACTCTTGGGGCTGAGAGGTTTGGCGAGGTTGGGTGAGCAAACGCAGACCCTTTAAAGTAATACTGCGTGGTGCCCATCCCATGGGTCCCAAATCTCCAGGTTCAAGGGCATTTTCCTACATCGAAAACATGCATGAGACACCCAGAAGATGGCACACCGTGTGATCGGGAAAGGTTTCTAAAACGCACGTCATTTCTCATCTCCTTGTGCTCGGGTTCGCCATTCCAGCCGCTTTACTAGCAATCTCCCTCCTTGGAGAATCAGCACCTTTAACCTCCTGTTCCGTCCAGGTTGCCATTTGTCCTGAGGATGAACGGGAAGAGGGTGAAACAATGAGAGACTAGCTCAAGAAGTTGGGGCAGGCACAGGTCACTCTATTTTCCCATCAGGAAGAAGAATTAACCACAGGCTCAGCCTGCCGCCCGGAACCAGAATAGGGCCTGAAGCAATCCTGCGCTTTTGCGGCCAGCTCCCAAAAAAGCGAGTTGAAAAATGGAGCTCAGGGGCACTGCAATTCACAAACCTGCAGAGTTATAACTGATAACTCTCGTCCACAAATATATTGAGGGAAGGCAACGAAGAGGATTTGAAAGCAAGGCAGAATTGCAGGAAACTGATTTCAGGAGGTAGATTCGAATCGCCTTTAAAGCACAGGAAAAGCGGCAAAACCTCGACAATGATGCCCTTGGCCAAAAAGGGCGTATGCGTTTTTTCCTGAATATATTCAGGAAAAAACGCATACGCCCTTTTTGGCCAACCAAGCAACCTGGAAAGGCAAATCAGCGCTACAAAGAAGTCTCGCTTCCCATCGGTCAAAAGGACCATGCTGAATAAAGTGTCAAAACCAGAAATGCAGGGCAGGCCATGGAGAAACGGGAGCCTTGCTACGCTGATGGGCGGGAGGTAAATTGCCAACAGCCACTCTGGAGAAGTGTACGGTGTGTCCTGAAACACCTAAAAAACGCAGCTTAGAGAGCGAAGGGCACTTCCACTCATGGGCGTATAAATTGGGAAAACTAAAAATCAGCAAGACACAGGCACCCCAAAGTTTAGGGCTGCTCTGCTGACAAGAACCTCCACTTCGTTACTCCTTAAATATCCCAGGAAAGAGAAAAATGGATAAAGACGTTTTGGTCCTTATGTACAATGGAATATCACTCAGCCATGAAATCAACGTCATAAGGCTAGTGGCAGCATGATGAGTGGATTTAGGTACGACGATTCTAAGTGAAATAAGTCAAACAGAAAACGACACTTATCATAAGATATCACTTATAGAGGGAATGTAAAAACCGCTACACTGGAACTGAACTACAAAACAGAACAGAGCCACACGTTTAGAAAACACACTATGGCTGCTCAACGGGAAAGGGGAGGTGGGGAGATGCGTAAAAGAAGGGTTTCAAATTAGCTCCGATACCGTTCCATAAACCCAATATGTAATAGACAAGACCTACTCCTTGCTCAGTGAACTTGACTCAACACCCCCTATTCAACGCCCAAGAATATATCTGACTAGTAAGAATCTTAAAACCTATGTGTTGATATCCCTCTGTAAGTGAGTCAAGTGGGTGTAAAGCGGCCTAAACACAGCAGTGAAAAGCAGCTAAACCCCATTATAAAAATCAACTACTTTTAAAAAGCCGTGAAACAAAGACAGTGAAAAAGAGAGAAATTCTTACAAAATTCGTTCAGGGGCTGTGATGCCACCTGGATTGACCATATCAAGACCCACTGCTGATTGAGACATAAGGGTGAACACTCTTGGGGCTGAGAGGTTTGGCGAGGTTGGGTGAGCAAACGCAGACCCTTTAAAGTAATACTGCGTGGTACCCATCCCATGGGTCCCAAATCTCCAGGTTCAAGGGCATCTTCCTACATCGAAAACATGCATGAGACACCCAGAAGGTGGTACACCGTGTGATCGGGAAAGGTTTCTAAAACGCACCTCATTTCTCATCTCCTTGTGCTCGGGTTCGCCATTCCAGCCGCTTTACTAGCAATCTCCCTCCTTGGAGAATCAGCACCTTTAACCTCCTGTTCCGTCCAGGTTGCCATTTGTCCTGAGGATGAACGGGAAGAGGGTGAAACAATGAGAGACTAGCTCAAGAAGTTGGGGCAGGCACAGGTCACTCTATTTTCCCATCAGGAAGAAGAATTAACCACAGGCTCAGCCTGCCGCCCGGAACCAGAATAGGGCCTGAAGCAATCCTGCGCTTTTGCGGCCAGCTCCCAAAAAAGCGAGTTGAAAAATGGAGCTCAGGGGCACTGCAATTCACAAACCTGCAGAGTTATAACTGATAACTCTCGTCCACAAATATATTGAGGGAAGGCAACGAAGAGGATTTGAAAGCAAGGCAGAATTGCAGGAAACTGATTTCAGGAGGTAGATTCGAATCGCCTTTAAAGCACAGGAAAAGCGGCAAAACCTCGACAATGATGCCCTTGGCCAAAAAGGGCGTATGCGTTTTTTCCTGAATATATTCAGGAAAAAACGCATACGCCCTTTTTGGCCAACCAAGCAACCTGGAAAGGCAAATCAGCGCTACAAAGAAGTCTCGCTTCCCATCGGTCAAAAGGACCATGCTGAATAAAGTGTCAAAACCAGAAATGCAGGGCAGGCCATGGAGAAACGGGAGCCTTGCTACGCTGATGGGCGGGAGGTAAATTGCCAACAGCCACTCTGGAGAAGTGTACGGTGTGTCCTGAAACATCTAAAAAACGCAGCTTAGAGAGCGAAGGGCATTTCCACTCATGGGCGTATAAATTGGGAAAACTAAAAATCAGCAAGACACAGGCACCCCAAAGTTTAGGGCTGCTCTGCTGACAAGAACCTCCACTTCGTTACTCCTTAAATATCCCAGGAAAGAGAAAAATGGATAAAGACGTTGTGGTCCTTATGTAGAATGGAATATCACTGAGCCATGAAATCAACATCATAAGGCTACTGGCAGCATGATGAGTGGATTTAGGTACGACGATTCTACGTGAAATAAGTCAAACAGAAAACGACACTTATCATAAGATATCACTTATAGAGGGAATGTAAAAACCGCTACACTTGAACTGAATTACAAAACAGAACAGAGCCACACGTTTAGAAAACACACTATGGCTGCTTAACGGGAAAGGGGAGGTGGGGTGATGCGTAAAAGAAGGGTTTCAAATTAGCTCAGATACCGTTCCATAAACCCAATATGTAATAGACAAGACCTACTCCTTGCTCAGTGAACTTGACTCAACACCCCCTATTCAACGCCCAAGAATATATCTGACTAGTAAGAATCTTAAAACCTATGTGTTGATATCCCTCTGTAAGTGAGTCAAGTGGGTGTAAAGCGGCCTAAACACAGCAGTGAAAAGCAGCTAAACCCCATTATAAAAATCAACTACTTTTAAAAAGCCGTGAAACAATGACAGTGAAAGAGAGAGAAATTCTTACAAAATTCGTTCAGGGGCTGTGATGCCACCTGGATTGACCATATCTAGACCCACTGCTGATTGAGACATAAGTGTGAACACTCTTGGGGCTGAGAGGTTTGGTGAGGTTGGGTGAGCAAACGCAGACCCTTTAAAGTAATACTGCGTGGTACCCATCCCATGGGTCCCAAATCTCCAGGTTCAAGGGCATTTTCCTACATCGAAAACATGCATGAGACACCCAGAAGATGGTACACCGTGTGATCGGGAAAGGTTTCTAAAACGCACGTCATTTCTCATCTCCTTGTGCTCGGGTTCGCCATTCCAGCCGCTTTACTAGCAATCTCCCTCCTTGGAGAATCAGCACCTTTAACCTCCTGTTCCGTCCAGGTTGCCATTTGTCCTGAGGATGAACAGGAAGAGGGTGAAACAATGAGAGACTAGCTCAAGAAGTTGGGGCAGGCACAGGTCACTCTATTTTCCCATCAGGAAGAAGAATTAACCACAGGCTCAGCCTGCCGCCCGGAACCAGAATAGGGCCTGAAGCAATCCTGCGCTTTTGCGGCCAGCTCCCAAAAAAGCGAGTTGAAAAATGGAGCTCAGGGGCACTGCAATTCACAAACCTGCAGAGTTATAACTGATAACTCTCGTCCACAAATATATTGAGGGAAGGCAACGAAGAGGATTTGAAAGCAAGGCAGAATTGCAGGAAACTGATTTCAGGAGGTAGATTCGAATCGCATTTAAAGCACAGGAAAAGCGGCAAAACCTCGACAATGATGCTCTTGGCCAAAAAGGGCGTATGCGTTTTTTCCTGAATATATTCAGGAAAAAACGCATACGCCCTTTTTGGCCAACCAAGCAACCTGGAAAGGCAAATCAGCGCTACAAAGAAGTCTCGCTTCCCATCGGTCAAAAGGACCATGCTGAATAAAGTGTCAAAACCAGAAATGCAGGGCAGGCCATGGAGAAATGGGAGCCTTGCTACGCTGATGGGCGGGAGGTAAATTGCCAACAGCCACTCTGGAGAAGTGTACGGTGTGTCCTGAAACACCTAAAAAACTCAGCTTAGAGAGCATAGGGCATTTCCACTCATGGGCGTATAAATTGGAAAACTAAAAATCAGCAAGACACAGGCACCCCAAAGTTTAGGGCTGCTCTGCTGACAAGAACCTCCACTTCCTTACACCTGAAATATCCCAGGAAAGAGAAAAATGGATAAAGACGTTGTGGTCCTTATGTACAATGGAATATCACTCAGCCATGAAATCAACGTCATAAGGCTAGTGGCAGCATGATGAGTGGATTTAGGTACGACGATTCTAAGTGAAATAAGTCAAACAGAAAACGACACTTATCATAAGATATCACTTATAGAGGGAATGTAAAAACCGCTACACTTGAACTGAATTACAAAACAGAACAGAGTCACACGTTTAGAAAACACACTATGGCTGCTTAACGGGAAAGGTGAGGTGGGGTGATGCGTAAAAGAAGGGTTTCAAATTAGCTCAGATACCGTTCCATAAACCCAATATGTAATAGACAAGACCTACTCCTTGCTCAGTGAACTTGACTCAAAACCCCCTATTCAACGCCCAAGAATATATCTGACTAGTAAGAATCTTAAAACCTATGTGTTGATATCCCTCTGTAAGTGAGTCAAGTGGGTGTAAAGCGGCCTAAACACAGCAGTGAAAAGCAGCTAAACCCCATTATAAAAATCAACTACTTTTAAAAAGCCGTGAAACAAAGACAGTGAAAGAGAGAGAAATTCTTACAAAATTCGTTCAGGGGCTGTGATGCCACCTGGATTGACCATATCTAGACCCACTGCTGATTGAGACATAAGTGTGAACACTCTTGGGGCTGAGAGGTTTGGTGAGGTTGGGTGAGCAAACGCAGACCCTTTAAAGTAATACTGCGTGGTACCCATCCCATGGGTCCCAAATCTCCAGGTTCAAGGGCATTTTCCTACATCGAAAACATGCATGAGACACCCAGAAGATGGTACACCGTGTGATCGGGAAAGGTTTCTAAAACGCACCTCATTTCTCATCTCCTTGTGCTCGGGTTCGCCATTCCAGCCGCTTTACTAGCAATCTCCCTCCTTGGAGAATCAGCACCTTTAACCTCCTGTTCCGTCCAGGTTGCCATTTGTCCTGAGGATGAACGGGAAGAGGGTGAAACAATGAGAGACTAGCTCAAGAAGTTGGGGCAGGCACAGGTCACTCTATTTTCCCATCAGGAAGAAGAATTAACCACAGGCTCATCCTGCCGCCCGGAACCAGAATAGGGCCTGAAGCAATCCTGCGCTTTTGCGTCCAGCTCCCAAAAAAGCGAGTTGAAAAATGGAGCTCAGGGACACTGCAATTCACAAACCTGCAGAGTTATAACTGATAACTCTCGTCCACAAATATATTGAGGGAAGGCAACGAAGAGGATTTGAAAGCAAGGCAGAATTGCAGGAAACTGATTTCAGGAGGTAGATTCGAATCGCCTTTAAAGCACAGGAAAAGCGGCAAAACCTCGACAATGATGCCCTTGGCCAAAAAGGGCGTATGCGTTTTTTACTAAATATATTCAGGAAAAAACGCATACGCCCTTTTTGGCCAACCAAGCAACCTGGAAAGGCAAATCAGCGCTACAAAGAAGTCTCGCTTCCCATCGGTCAAAAGGACCATGCTGAATAAAGTGTCAAAACCAGAAATGCAGGGCAGGCCATGGAGAAACGGGAGCCTTGCTACGCTGATGGGCGGGAGGTAAATTGCCAACAGCCACTCTGGAGAAGTGTACGGTGTGTCCTGAAACACCTAAAAAACTCAGCTTAGAGAGCATAGGGCACTTCCACTCATGGGCGTATAAATTGGAAAACTAAAAATCAGCAAGACACAGGCACCCCAAAGTTTAGGGCTGCTCTGCTGACAAGAACCTCCACTTCCTTACACCTGAAATATCCCAGGAAAGAGAAAAATGGATAAAGACGTTGTGGTCCTTATGTACAATGGAATATCACTCAGCCATGAAATCAACGTCATAAGGCTAGTGGCAGCATGATGAGTGGATTTAGGTACGACGATTCTAAGTGAAATAAGTCAAACAGAAAACGACACTTATCATAAGATATCACTTATAGAGGGAATGTAAAAACCGCTACACTTGAACTGAATTACAAAACAGAACAGAGTCACACGTTTAGAAAACACACTATGGCTGCTTAACGGGAAAGGTGAGGTGGGGTGATGCGTAAAAGAAGGGTTTCAAATTAGCTCAGATACCGTTCCATAAACCCAATATGTAATAGACAAGACCTACTCCTTGCTCAGTGAACTTGACTCAAAACCCCCTATTCAACGCCCAAGAATATATCTGACTAGTAAGAATCTTAAAACCTATGTGTTGATATCCCTCTGTAAGTGAGTCAAGTGGGTGTAAAGCGGCCTAAACACAGCAGTGAAAAGCAGCTAAACCCCATTATAAAAATCAACTACTTTTAAAAACCCGTGAAACAATGACAGTGAAAGAGAGAGAAATTCTTACAAAATTCGTTCAGGGGCTGTGATGCCACCTGGATTGACCATATCTAGACCCACTAATGATTGAGACATAAGTGTGAACACTCTTGGGGCTGAGAGGTTTGGTGAGGTTGGGTGAGCAAACGCAGACCCTTTAAAGTAATACTGCGTGGTACCCATCCCATGGGTCCCAAATCTCCAGGTTCAAGGGCATCTTCCTACATCGAAAACATGCATGAGACACCCAGAAGATGGTACACCGTGTGATCGGGAAAGGTTTCTAAAACGCACCTCATTTCTCATCTCCTTGTGCTCGGGTTCGCCATTCCAGCCGCTTTACTAGCAATCTCCCTCCTTGGAGAATCAGCACCTTTAACCTCCTGTTCCGTCCAGGTTGCCATTTGTCCTGAGGATGAACGGGAAGAGGGCGAAACAATGAGAGACTAGCTCAAGAAGTTGGGGCAGGCACAGGTCACTCTATTTTCCCATCAGGAAGAAGAATTAACCACAGGCTCAGCCTGCCGCCCGGAACCAGAATAGGGCCTGAAGCAATCCTGCGCTTTTGCGGCCAGCTCCCAAAAAAGCGAGTTGAAAAATGGAGCTCAGGGGCACTGCAATTCACAAACCTGCAGAGTTATAACTGATAACTCTCGTCCACAAATATATTGAGGGAAGGCAACGAAGAGGATTTGAAAGCAAGGCAGAATTGCAGGAAACTGATTTCAGGAGGTAGATTCGAATCGCCTTTAAAGCACAGGAAAAGCGGCAAAACCTCGACAATGATGCCCTTGGCCAAAAAGGGCGTATGCGTTTTTTCCTGAATATATTCAGGAAAAAACGCCTACGCCCTTTTTGGCCAACCAACCAACCTGGAAAGGCAAATCAGCGCTACAAAGAAGTCTCGCTTCCCATCGGTCAAAAGGACCATGCTGAATAAAGTGTCAAAACCAGAAATGCAGGGCAGGCCATGGAGAAACGGGAGCCTTGCTACGCTGATGGGCGGGAGGTAAATTGCCAACAGCCACTCTGGAGAAGTGTACGGTGTGTCCTGAAACACCTAAAAAACGCAGCTTAGAGAGCATAGGGCATTTCCACTCATGGGCGTATAAATTGGGAAAACTAAAAATCAGCAAGACACAGGCACCCCAAAGTTTAGGGCTGCTCTGCTGACAAGAACCTCCACTTCGTTACTCCTTAAATATCCCAGGAAAGAGAAAAATGGATAAAGACGTTGTGGTCCTTATGTACAATGGAATATCACTCAGCCATGAAATCAACGTCATAAGGCTAGTGGCAGCATGATGAGTGGATTTAGGTACGACGATTCTAAGTGAAATAAGTCAAACAGAAAACGACACTTATCATAAGATATCACTTATAGAGGGAATGTAAAAACCGCTACACTTGAACTGAATTACAAAACAGAACAGAGTCACACGTTTAGAAAACACACTATGGCTGCTTAACGGGAAAGGTGAGGTGGGGTGATGCGTAAAAGAAGGGTTTCAAATTAGCTCAGATACCGTTCCATAAACCCAATATGTAATAGACAAGACCTACTCCTTGCTCAGTGAACTTGACTCAACACCCCCTATTCAACGCCCAAGAATATATCTGACTAGTAAGAATCTTAAAACCTATGTGTTGATATCCCTCTGTAAGTGAGTCAAGTGGGTGTAAAGCGGCCTAAACACAGCAGTGAAAAGCAGCTAAACCCCATTATAAAAATCAACTACTTTTAAAAAGCCGTGAAACAAAGACAGTGAAAGAGAGAGAAATTCTTACAAAATTCGTTCAGGGGCTGTGATGCCACCTGGATTGACCATATCTAGACCCACTGATGATTGAGACATAAGGGTGAACACTCTTGGGGCTGAGAGGTTTGGTGAGGTTGGGTGAGCAAACACAGACCCTTTAAAGTAATACTGCGTGGTGCCCATCCCATGGGTCCCAAATCTCCAGGTTCAAGGGCATTTTCCTACATCGAAAACATGCATGAGACACCCAGAAGATGGCACACCGTGTGATCGGGAAAGGTTTCTAAAACGCACGTCATTTCTCATCTCCTTGTGCTCGGGTTCGCCATTCCAGCCGCTTTACTAGCAATCTCCCTCCTTGGAGAATCAGCACCTTTAACCTCCTGTTCCGTCCAGGTTGCCATTTGTCCTGAGGATGAACGGGAAGAGGGTGAAACAATGAGAGACTAGCTCAAGAAGTTGGGGCAGGCACAGGTCACTCTATTTTCCCATCAGGAAGAAGAATTAACCACAGGCTCAGCCTGCCGCCCGGAACCAGAATAGGGCCTGAAGCAATCCTGCGCTTTTGCGGCCAGCTCCCAAAAAAGCGAGTTGAAAAATGGAGCTCAGGGGCACTGCAATTCACAAACCTGCAGAGTTATAACTGATAACTCTCGTCCACAAATATATTGAGGGAAGGCAACGAAGAGGATTTGAAAGCAAGGCAGAATTGCAGGAAACTGATTTCAGGAGGTAGATTCGAATCGCCTTTAAAGCACAGGAAAAGCGGCAAAACCTCGACAATGATGCCCTTGGCCAAAAAGGGCGTATGCGTTTTTTCCTGAATATATTCAGGAAAAAACGCATACGCCCTTTTTGGCCAACCAACCAACCTGAAAAGGCAAATCAGCGCTACAAAGAAGTCTCGCTTCCCATCGGTCAAAAGGACCATGCTGAATAAAGTGTCAAAACCAGAAATGCAGGGCAGGCCATGGAGAAACGGGAGCCTTGCTACGCTGATGGGCGGGAGGTAAATTGCCAACAGCCACTCTGGAGAAGTGTACGGTGTGTCCTGAAACACCTAAAAAACGCAGCTTAGAGAGCGAAGGGCACTTCCACTCATGGGCGTATAAATTGGGAAAACTAAAAATCAGCAAGACACAGGCACCCCAAAGTTTAGGGCTGCTCTGCTGACAAGAACCTCCACTTCGTTACTCCTTAAATATCCCAGGAAAGAGAAAAATGGATAAAGACGTTTTGGTCCTTATGTACAATGGAATATCACTCAGCCATGAAATCAACGTCATAAGGCTAGTGGCAGCATGATGAGTGGATTTAGGTACGACGATTCTAAGTGAAATAAGTCAAACAGAAAACGACACTTATCATAAGATATCACTTATAGAGGGAATGTAAAAACCGCTACACTGGAACTGAACTACAAAACAGAACAGAGCCACACGTTTAGAAAACACACTATGGCTGCTCAACGGGAAAGGGGAGGTGGGGAGATGCGTAAAAGAAGGGTTTCAAATTAGCTCCGATACCGTTCCATAAACCCAATATGTAATAGACAAGACCTACTCCTTGCTCAGTGAACTTGACTCAACACCCCCTATTCAACGCCCAAGAATATATCTGACTAGTAAGAATCTTAAAACCTATGTGTTGATATCCCTCTGTAAGTGAGTCAAGTGGGTGTAAAGCGGCCTAAACACAGCAGTGAAAAGCAGCTAAACCCCATTATAAAAATCAACTACTTTTAAAAAGCCGTGAAACAAAGACAGTGAAAAAGAGAGAAATTCTTACAAAATTCGTTCAGGGGCTGTGATGCCACCTGGATTGACCATATCAAGACCCACTGCTGATTGAGACATAAGGGTGAACACTCTTGGGGCTGAGAGGTTTGGCGAGGTTGGGTGAGCAAACGCAGACCCTTTAAAGTAATACTGCGTGGTACCCATCCCATGGGTCCCAAATCTCCAGGTTCAAGGGCATCTTCCTACATCGAAAACATGCATGAGACACCCAGAAGGTGGTACACCGTGTGATCGGGAAAGGTTTCTAAAACGCACCTCATTTCTCATCTCCTTGTGCTCGGGTTCGCCATTCCAGCCGCTTTACTAGCAATCTCCCTCCTTGGAGAATCAGCACCTTTAACCTCCTGTTCCGTCCAGGTTGCCATTTGTCCTGAGGATGAACGGGAAGAGGGTGAAACAATGAGAGACTAGCTCAAGAAGTTGGGGCAGGCACAGGTCACTCTATTTTCCCATCAGGAAGAAGAATTAACCACAGGCTCAGCCTGCCGCCCGGAACCAGAATAGGGCCTGAAGCAATCCTGCGCTTTTGCGGCCAGCTCCCAAAAAAGCGAGTTGAAAAATGGAGCTCAGGGGCACTGCAATTCACAAACCTGCAGAGTTATAACTGATAACTCTCGTCCACAAATATATTGAGGGAAGGCAACGAAGAGGATTTGAAAGCAAGGCAGAATTGCAGGAAACTTATTTCAGGAGGTAGATTCGAATCGCCTTTAAAGCACAGGAAAAGCGGCAAAACCTCGACAATGATGCCCTTGGCCAAAAAGGGCGTATGCGTTTTTTCCTGAATATATTCAGGAAAAAACGCATACGCCCTTTTTGGCCAACCAAGCAACCTGGAAAGGCAAATCAGCGCTACAAAGAAGTCTCGCTTCCCATCGGTCAAAAGGACCATGCTGAATAAAGTGTCAAAACCAGAAATGCAGGGCAGGCCATGGAGAAACGGGAGCCTTGCTACGCTGATGGGCGGGAGGTAAATTGCCAACAGCCACTCTGGAGAAGTGTACGGTGTGTCCTGAAACATCTAAAAAACGCAGCTTAGAGAGCGAAGGGCATTTCCACTCATGGGCGTATAAATTGGGAAAACTAAAAATCAGCAAGACACAGGCACCCCAAAGTTTAGGGCTGCTCTGCTGACAAGAACCTCCACTTCGTTACTCCTTAAATATCCCAGGAAAGAGAAAAATGGATAAAGACGTTGTGGTCCTTATGTAGAATGGAATATCACTGAGCCATGAAATCAACATCATAAGGCTACTGGCAGCATGATGAGTGGATTTAGGTACGACGATTCTACGTGAAATAAGTCAAACAGAAAACGACACTTATCATAAGATATCACTTATAGAGGGAATGTAAAAACCGCTACACTTGAACTGAATTACAAAACAGAACAGAGCCACACGTTTAGAAAACACACTATGGCTGCTTAACGGGAAAGGGGAGGTGGGGTGATGCGTAAAAGAAGGGTTTCAAATTAGCTCAGATACCGTTCCATAAACCCAATATGTAATAGACAAGACCTACTCCTTGCTCAGTGAACTTGACTCAACACCCCCTATTCAACGCCCAAGAATATATCTGACTAGTAAGAATCTTAAAACCTATGTGTTGATATCCCTCTGTAAGTGAGTCAAGTGGGTGTAAAGCGGCCTAAACACAGCAGTGAAAAGCAGCCAAACCCCATTATAAAAATCAACTACTTTTAAAAAGCCGTGAAACAAAGACAGTGAAAGAGAGAAATTCTTACAAAATTCGTTCAGGGGCTGTGATGCCACCTGGATTGACCATATCTAGACCCACTGCTGATTGAGACATAAGGGTGAACACTCTTGGGGCTGAGAGGTTTGGTGAGGTTGGGTGAGCAAACGCAGACCCTTTAAAGTAATACTGCGTGGTACCCATCCCATGGGTCCCAAATCTCCAGGTTCAAGGGCATCTTCCTACATGGAAAACATGCATGAGACACCCAGAAGATGGTACACCGTGTGATCGGGAAAGGTTTTTAAAACGCACCTCATTTCTCATCTCCTTGTGCTCGGGTTCGCCATTCCAGCCGCTTTACTAGCAATCTCCCTACTTGGAGAATCAGCACCTTTAACCTCCTGTTCCGTCCAGGTTGCCATTTCTCCTGAGGATGAACGGGAAGAGGGCGAAACAATGAGAGACTAGCTCAAGAAGTTGGGGCAGGCACAGGTCACTCTATTTTCCCATCAGGAAGAAGAATTAACCACAGGCTCAGCCTGCCGCCCG